>NC_042969.1:22113908-22356408 GCF_901001165.1 Salmo trutta | reverse complement strand
GTTACTGATACAGGGGAGAGGACAGAGGAGAGAGCATTAGTGTTACTGATACAGGGGAGAGGAGAGAGCATTAGTGTTGCTGATACAGGGGAGAGGAGAGAGCATTAGTGTTACTGATACAGGGGAGAGGAGAGAGCATTAGTGTTGCTGATACAGGGGAGAGGAGAGAGCATTAGTGTTACTGATACAGGGGAGAGGAGAGAGCATTAGTGTTGCTGATACAGGGGAGAGGAGAGAGCATTAGTGTTACTGATACAGGGGAGAGGAGAGAGCATTAGTGTTACTGATACAGGGGAGAGGAGAGAGCATTAGTGTTGCTGATACAGGGGAGAGGAGAGAGCATTAGTGTTACTGATACAGGGGAGAGGAGAGAGCATTAGTGTTACTGATACAGGGGAGAGGAGAGAGCATTAGTGTTACTGATACAGGGGAGAGGAGAGAGCATTAGTGTTGCTGATACAGGGGAGAGGAGAGAGCATTAGTGTTACTGATACAGGGGAGAGGAGAGAGCATTAGTGTTACTGATACAGGGGAGAGGAGAGAGCATTAGTGTTACTGATACAGGGGAGAGGAGAGAGCATTAGTGTTACTGATACAGGGGAGAGGACAGAGCATTAGTGTTACTGATACAGGGGAGAGGAGAGAGCATTAGTGTTACTGATACAGGGGAGAGGACAGAGCATTAGTGTTACTGATACAGGGGAGAGGAGAGAGCATTAGTGTTACTGATACAGGGGAGAGGAGAGAGCATTAGTGTTACTGATACAGGGGAGAGGAGAGAGCATTAGTGTTACTGATACAGGGGAGAGGAGAGAGCATTAGTGTTACTGATACAGGGGAGAGGACAGAGCATTAGTGTTACTGATACAGGGGAGAGGAGAGAGCATTAGTGTTGCTGATACAGGGGAGAGGACAGAGCATTAGTGTTACTGATACAGGGGAGAGGAGAGAGCATTAGTGTTACTGATACAGGGGAGAGGAGAGAGCATTAGTGTTGCTGATACAGGGGAGAGGAGAGAGCATTAGTGTTGCTGATACAGGGGAGAGGACAGAGCATTAGTGTTACTGATACAGGGGAGAGGACAGAGCATTAGTGTTACTGATACAGGGGAGAGGACAGAGCATTAGTGTTACTGATACAGGGGAGAGGAGAGAGCATTAGTGTTACTGATACAGGGGAGAGGACAGAGCATTAGTGTTACTGATACAGGGGAGAGGACAGAGCATTAGTGTTACTGATACAGGGGAGAGGACAGAGCATTAGTGTTACTGATACAGGGGAGAGGACAGAGCATTAGTGTTACTGATACAGGGGAGAGGAGAGAGCATTAGTGTTACTGATACAGGGGAGAGGACAGAGCATTAGTGTTACTGATACAGGGGAGAGGAGAGAGCATTAGTGTTACTGATACAGGGGAGAGGACAGAGCATTAGTGTTACTGATACAGGGGAGAGGACAGAGCATTAGTGTTGCTGATACAGGGGAGAGGAGAGAGCATTAGTGTTACTGATACAGGGGAGAGGAGAGTGCATTAGTGTTACTGATACAGGGGAGAGGAGAGTGCATTAGTGTTACTGATACAGGGGAGAGGAGAGAGCATTAGTGTTACTGATACAGGGGAGAGGAGAGAGCATTAGTGTTGCTGATACAGGGGAGAGGAGAGAGCATTAGTGTTACTGATACAGGGGAGAGGACAGAGCATTAGTGTTGCTGATACAGGGGAGAGGAGAGAGCATTAGTGTTACTGATACAGGGGAGAGGAGAGAGCATTAGTGTTGCTGATACAGGGGAGAGGAGAGAGCATTAGTGTTGCTGATACAGGGGAGAGGAGAGAGCATTAGTGTTACTGATACAGGGGAGAGGACAGAGCATTAGTGTTACTGATACAGGGGAGAGGAGAGAGCATTAGTGTTGGCCAAGTGTTGTGCCCTGCTTTCAGAAGGTAAATTAGAGCTGCTTTGTTAACTCTTTCTTCTCGCCCTTTTCCCTCCTTCCTTTTCTCCCTCCGTCTCAGGCCTGTCGTCGGTGGAGGCCTACAGCTATAAGACCAATGAGTGGATGTTTGTTGCTCCCATGAACACGAGACGCAGTAGTGTCGGAGTGGGAGTGGTGAACGGTAAGAGAAGAATAGTGTCAACAGTGCTTTTTATGAGCTTCTCCTCAGTGTCTATATAGAGCTTCTCCTCAGTGTCTATATAGAGCTTCTCCTCAGTGTGTATATAGAGCTTCTCCTCAGTGTCTATATAGAGCTTCTCCTCGGTGTCTATATAGAGCTTCTCCTCGGTGTCTATATAGAGCTTCTCCTCGGTGTCTATATAGAGCTTCTCCTCGGTGTCTATATAGAGCTTCTCCTCGGTGTCTATATAGAGCTTCTCCTCGGTGTCTATATAGAGCTTCTCCTCGGTGTCTATATAGAGCTTCTCATCGGTGTCTATATAGAGCTTCTCCTCAGTGTCTATATAGAGCTTCTCCTCGGTGTCTATATAGAGCTTCTCCTCGGTGTCTATATAGAGTTTCTCCTCGGTGTCTATATAGAGCTTCTCCTCGGTGTCTATATAGAGCTTCTCCTCGGTGTCTATATAGAGCTTCTCCTCGGTGTCTATATAGAGCTTCTCCTCGGTGTCTATATAGAGCTTCTCCTCGGTGTCTATATAGAGCTTCTCCTCGGTGTCTATATAGAGCTTCTCCTCGGTGTCTATATAGAGCTTCTCCTCGGTGTCTATATAGAGCTTCTCATCGGTGTCTATATAGAGCTTCTCCTCGGTGTCTATATAGAGTTTCTCCTCGGAGTCTATATAGAGCTTCCCCTCGGTGTCTATATAGAGCTTCTCCTCGGTGTCTATATAGAGCTTCTCCTCAGTGTCTATATAGAGCTTCTCCTCGGTGTCTATATAGAGCTTCTCCTCGGTGTCTATATAGAGCTTCTCCTCGGTGTCTATATAGAGCTTCTCCTCGGTGTCTATATAGAGCTTCTCCTCGGTGTCTATATAGAGCTTCTCCTCGGTGTCTATATAGAGCTTCTCCTCGGTGTCTATATAGAGCTTCTCCTCGGTGTCTATATAGAGCTTCTCCTCGGTGTCTATATAGAGCTTCTCCTCGGTGTCTATATAGAGTTTCTCCTCGGTGTCTATATAGAGCTTCTCCCTCGGTGTCTATATAGAGCTTCTCCTCGGTGTCTATATAGAGCTTCTCCTCGGTGTCTATATAGAGCTTCTCCTCCTATATAGAGCTTCTCATCAGAGTCTACCAAACATTAGGAACACCTTAATAGTGAGTTGCACCCCCCCCTCCTCAGAACAGCCTCAATTCATCAGGGCATGGACTCTACAAGGTATCGAAGGTGTTCCACAGGGATGCTTGCCCATGTTGACTACAATGTTTCCCACAGTTATGTCAAGTTGTCTGGATGGACCATTTTTAATACACGTGGGAAACTGTTGAGCGTGAAAAACCCAGCAGTGTTGCAGTTCTGGACACAAACCGGTGCGCCTGGCACCTACTACCATACCCCGTTTAAAGGCACTTTGCATGTCTCAATTGTCTCAAGGCTTAAAGCTTCTTCTTTAACCCGTCTCCTCCCCTTCATTTACACTGATTGAAGTGGATTTAACAAGTGACATCAATAAGGGATCATAGCTTTCACCTGGATTCACCTGGTCAGTCTATGTAATAGAAAGAGCAGGTGTTCCTAATGTTTTGTCCACTTAGTGTCTATAGTGTTTCTGTGCCTGTGTATTTGTCAGTTTCCTGTCTGCGGTTGTACTTTGAGCATCTCTTTGTATGTGTTCCTCGTTGTATTCCTCAGTGGGTGTGTATTGTGTTGTACAGGGAAGCTGTATGCGGTGGGTGGCTACGACGGGGCGTCACGGCAGTGTCTCAACACGGTGGAGGAGTACAGCCCAGTCAGTAACCACTGGGGCTACATGGCTGACATGAGCACCAGACGCAGCGGGGCAGGTGCAGACAGTCCTCACCATCAACAACCCTCTCCTTATCACAGACTAGCTATCCTACGTGTTTAGAAGCAGGCAATGCTACCTCTGTGCCGTACAGACACACTGCACTCACACTGTCAGTGTCCACAGAGACATGGAAGTCCAGGGAATGTGTAATGGAGCTGTGCAGTATGATATGTGGTATAGGACTATATATAGAGTTGTAATGGGCTCGACTAACCTCACACAGTAACTCTCACTGTCTACAGAGATCCCTGGAAATAGGCAAGGTGTCACAAGACCCAAGGTCTTGTAAATAAAAATATTCTATTGGGATGGTTTCTCTCTTTCCCAAAGGGTTCTGTTGTGTCTCTTCCCTCCCATTCTGTTAGTTTGGTTCTGTGAGAGTGTCTCTGTCTCAGTGAAGGTTGTTGTTCTGAATGTGATCTGGTGGAGGTCCATTGGCCTCTGTGTGTGAGCCTCCTGGCTCTGAATGTGTTTGAGTGTCCTGTGCTCATTGTGCAGTCCGCTCAGCTGGCCAGAGGAAGTAGCACCAACACAATGCAGCCCGTTGATTCCTATGGACACTGCCTGGGTTCATCCAGGACTCTACTGCTCACTAACTTACTGGCGGCAGGAGCTAGGAGTTAACAGCACAACCATATCAGTGAAAATGAGACAATACTCACAGGATGTGGTTTTAATGCAATGCAAGCAATGTTTTCTTTGCATAGGCATACACCGATCTAAACCCAATGAGCACTGAAATAAGATAATTGCCGTAGAGGTAGATGGCCCACTTAACAAGAGAATTACTGGAAGTGATCGCTCCTCCTTGTGGGTAGTTAATGGACTGCAGTTATTGCTGGGAAACATCTGTAGCTTGTGCAAGTATATGTGTTTATGTGGGAATAGATATAACCAGACGTGTGTGTGTGTGTGCAGGTGTTGGGGTGCTAAGTGGGCAGCTGTATGCAGCAGGGGGTCATGATGGGCCCCTGGTGAGGAAGAGTGTGGAGGTGTACGACCCACCTAGTAACACCTGGAGACAGGTGTGTGACATGAACATGTGTCGAAGGAACGCTGGTGAGTAACCTGATGCAACACACACACACACTCCCCTATGCCCAAATGTTCTGCATATCATTGTCTGTAGAGTGTGTGTGACTCACTAACGTCCTCCCCTGTGTCCATGCAGGTGTGTGTGCTATAAACGGACTGCTGTATGTGATCGGAGGAGACGACGGCTCGTGTAACCTCTCCTCAGTGGAGTATTACAACCCTGCCACAGACAAGTGGAGCCTCATCCCCACCAACATGAGCAACGGCCGAAGCTATGCAGGTAAACTTTCACCTTTGACCTTTCATACCACCTTTCAAATGTTTGTCTCTGTATCCAAACTCAGAACCTTCTCCTTTGAAGAATTAAGACATGTTGGTCGTGAGATGGTTAGGTGTTGAATGTGTTATGCTGCATTTAGTGTGTTATTAATCTATGTCCTGATATACCCTGCTATATCCACTCAAGGTGTATCCGTTATAGACAAACCTTTATGACTATCAGGCCCCGATGGCAGCAGGACCCCACAGCCACAGGTAGCAATCAAAGGGAGCCACACAGACGTCTGATTTCACAGTCAACTCCATGGAGTAACACTAGCCTGACGGGTGGCTCAGGAGGGAGGGAGACCCCAGCCCGGACAGTGCTCTGCAGAGCGGAGCTGCTGTCTCAGCCCTGTAACTCTAACTGCATTCCTTCTAGGCAGAGTGGACCTGAGAGAGACATTGGCTTCCATGGTCAAAATGACCCCAAGACTCAACAAATCTGCCTGGATCAGTGTGTCTTAAGACTGGAGGGGGCCTGTTTTCCTGCAGCCTCACAGGGGGCCATTTAGCTACATTAGTATTAGGAGGGCCTCACTCCCCTCAGACTCCTTACAACTGATCAGAGGGGGAAATAAACTGGCCTTGTTTTAAGGGATCGACTAAATGAGCTATGACCAAGAAGAAGAAGCTTGTTGATTGGCCTGGGAAACTAGACTGCGGTCAGTCTGCGGCATGGGACTGTGACCGTGCAGACACACATTGCGCTAACACGGGCCTCTCAAACCGACAATGAGCTCTGGCAGTGTTGTAGTACTTGAGTCTGATTTTCATAACTTGTGATTCGGACTTGGACACACCTTCTGGTGACTTGTATTTGCACTTGGACTGACTGGATAGGCTACTATAATAAGGAGAATATTAGCAGCACTGGGTGAGCAGAGCATCGAGGGTTCTGTTCTCTAGCAGTGGGAAGGACACGCCACACACAGCCTACATCAGCTGGTGTGCTGCGGGGGAGCAAGACCGGAAGGCGGGCTACGCCTCCAATCATTGGCCGCTACACATCGCGCAAGCAACTTTCTTGTTTCCCCGTAACCACCAGTCATCTGCTTACTATTTAGCTTTGCCTGGTTAAGAAACACAAACTGCTTTATGAAATGTAAAACAGTACTAGTGTTGAGTTTAATAGTAAACAACAGTGTAGCTATTTGTCTCTCTCTACCCTGAGGATAGAGAAGTAAGCTGTCTTTGAATTTGTTGTCTCGCTCTAGCCGCCCACTTTCCCACCTGCATCCCATCGCCAGGGATGTATTCATTACGGAAACTGTTTACTGTTTAAGAACCAGGGGTGTATTCATTATGGAAACGGTTTACCGTTTAAGAACCAGGGGTGTATTCATTAAGGAAACCATTTACCGTTTAAGAACCAAACGGAGAAAACGAAACGGGGAGGGAACTACCTGAATTTGTCCAATAGAAACTCTTGTTTGCGGTTTCCATTTGGAGTAAATTATTTGGAAAAGTTTTGCAACAGAATTGGTTTAATGGTTATACCCCTGGTTCTGACAAGTCTCCCTTTTAGTTTTTGTTCTGCAATAAAAAACCTACTCAAATATCAGTGGGCAGTAGCTGAGAGCCTGACTTACCATTAAGTTATGTAGTAAATAAGTAGTGAAACACATGTATAGAGTAGAACTTGTGAGGTAGTGATGATTTGTAAGTGAGTTGAGTTCTTTTTCATGAGGGAGTGGTATATACTGCCATCTGGTGGCAACTAGAAACAATTGCTTAATAAGACCTATTATAAATTGATGGACTAGTGACTTGACTCATGACTCGAACTTGGACTCGACTCGGACTTCAGCCATAGGGACTCGTGACTTGACTCGGACTCGAGCACAGGGGACTTGGGACTCGAGGTTTAGTGACTCGACTACTGATGTAGAAATGCACTGATGATCAGGTCAGTCTTCTGTTCTCTATTGGAGACTGCAGGACTGCGGCACTATGGTCACTACCAAGGTGAAACCAACAGGCTTTCACTGTCTGCAGCCTGAGTGGGCCCTCCCTTTTTAATACCACCTGGACTACTGGTCTGAAGAACTCAGCAGGCAGACTGGAGGACCAACCTGGACCAGCATTCACCAGGAGCCACATGCCTCAAGTACAATTTCCAATTTTAAATCGATATTGTATTTTTTTCTCATATTGGAATTGGCTGCAATGGGGCACCATGTTAATGTAGTGTTTTAAATGCACTGTAAAGACAACTGCAAAGTGATAACTAACATGCAGTCAGTCTTGACTTGGCATACTCTATGTACCATACTGCTCTCATAATGTGTCTGGGGGTTTGTTCACAAACCTTGTCTCTCTCTGAAGGAGACGTGCCAAATTGAAGCAAAAACAAAGTTAGACAATGAACACCGTGTCCAAGAATGAATGGATTATCACCTTTTTGTTTTGTATTAAGCTAATTTACTGTAACATGACCAAAAGACTACTTTACAACTTCTGGATCAGGTCCAATGATTCTGGTTAACATTATTTCAAGCTCAGAACATCTTTTACCAGGGTTGGGTTAAATTACATTTCAACTCTCATTAATTCAAGAAGCGAACTGAAGTTCAATTCATGAATTAAAAAATCCTATTTGAAAATATAATTAAGCCACGATTAAATGTTCTCTTTTTGAATAATAATGAATCTCTTGACTTGAAATGGAATTGACCCCTACTGTCTTTTTCTATGCCTAGCCTATACTGTCATTTTTTTCACTGAGATTCTGGTATTTTAAATGATTCTACATACTGCACAATCTGTAGGTTTACTATGGTTATGGTTAGCCACCCCAGAGCAATGTTGAAATATGCAGGACATAGGCAACTTGTATAATGTTAAGTATATTAAATATTTTATCAAGGTCAGTGAAATATTTTCTAAGGTTTATTGTGGATATTAAATGATAGTACCACCTTTTGGAATTATCTTGAGCATCAGTCCTCTGTTCAGGGAGTGGTTCCATTTGGGAACATGGTTACGGTGGTTCCATTTGGGAACATGGTTACAGTGGTTCCATTTGGGAACATGGTTACGGTGGTTCCATTTGGGAACATGGTTACGGTGGTTCCATTTGGGAACATGGTTACGGTGGTTCCATTTGGAAACATGGTTACGCTGGTTCCATTTGGGAACATGGTTACGGTGGTTCCATTTGGAAACATGGTTACGGTGGTTCCATTTGGGAACATGGTTACGGTGGTTCCATTTGGAAACATGGTTACGGTGGTTCCATTTGGAAACATGGTTACGGTGGTTCCATTTGGGAACATGGTTACGGTGGTTCCATTTGGGAACATGGTTACGGTGGTTCCATTTGGAAACATGGTTACGGTGGTTCCATTTGGAAACATGGTTACGCTGGTTCCATTTGGGAACATGGTTACGCTGGTTCCATTTGGAAACATGGTTACGGTGGTTCCATTTTTCATGTGAATTTCTAGAACATCTGCCTCTCGTCATAGAACCAAGGTCCCCTCCAAATCACCATGAGCAGACTTACTTTACACTTTCAATGCTACTGAAACTAACCTGGCTTTTTATTCACTTGGACTATGCAGCTGACTGTGAGCCACCATTGTAAGATGTGGATTGGTAGGAGATGTGTGTGTGACTCAGACTGGGAGTGTATGAGGATGACATCTGTAGTTGTCAGTGACTTTATTAGTGAATGCCATCAGCTCAGCAGCCATGTTTGTGGCTTTGTACATTCCATTTCAAGCCACTTGTCATACGGAATGTAGGGCTACTTTCTGTATTGGTGGGAATAGTGATACACCACATATTTCTACTAGCTGTATCTACAGCATGTCACTGACAATCCTAGACTGAGCAGGGTCACAGGGAGAAGATCTCGATTGCGTACTCTGCGTCCTCTCTCCTTGTCTCCTTCTCAAAACCCATTGGATGAGAAAGCCAGAGGACCCTCCCCTCTGACCTTCTCATCCAATAGTATTTGAGGAGAGAGGACGCAAGGAGTATGCAATTGAGATCTTCCCAGGGTCCCTGTGGAGAGGTGCAGACAGAGGTCAGAGGTGGACCACTCAGGGACCTGCACTGAGCCTGCATAACAACACCAGCCTGGGTTTACAGACCATGAGTGTCCAAAACCCTGTATGGCCTTACTGCTTCCATTCCACCCAACCTGTCCTCATATATCTTCAGCTGCTCGGTTTATGACCAATAAAAATGGCCTTGCATTTTAAGTGGGGGAAGTGTGGCCTTGAATCATTGTCTAACAGTGCTGAACATTAACACGATACTGTATGGGATCTTAGGATTCAGTAGGGACTGTGTATGGTGTTAATCTTTATATACAGTACCAGTCAAAAGTTTGGACACACCTACTCATTCCAGGGTTTTTCTTTTCTTTTTACTATTGTCTACATTGTAGAATAATAGTGAAGACATCAAAACTATGAAATAACACATGGACTCATGTAGTAGTCAGTGTTAAACATATATTTTGATATTTTTTTATTTGAGAGCTATCAAAGTAGCCAACCTTTGCCTTGATGACAGCTTTGCGCACTCTTGGCATTCTCTCAACCAGATTCATGAGGTAGTCACCTGGAATGGATTTCAATGAACAGGTGTGCCTTGTTAAAAGTTAATTAATGGAATTTCTTCTTAATACGTTTGAGCCAATCAGTGACAAGGTAGGGTTGGTATACAGAAGATAGCCCTATTTGGTAAAATACCAAGTCCATATTATCGCAAGAACAGTTCAAATAAGCAAAGAGAAACGACAGTCCATCATTACTTTAAGACATGAAGGTCAGTCAATCTGGAAAATTTCAAGAACTTTGAAAGTTTCTTCAAGTGTAGTTGCAAAAACCATCAAGTGCTATGATGAAACTGGCTCTCATGAGGACCGCCACAGGAAAGGAAGACCCAGAGTTCAAATAAAATTGTATTTGTCACATGTGAAATGGTTACTTACAA
The DNA here is from genome assembly GCF_901001165.1 of Salmo trutta. Classification (NCBI taxonomy): domain Eukaryota; kingdom Metazoa; phylum Chordata; class Actinopteri; order Salmoniformes; family Salmonidae; genus Salmo; species Salmo trutta. Next base: position 22,346,142 of record NC_042969.1, on the reverse strand, counting down.
GCCCTAAACCAACAATGCAGTTTTAAGAAAAAAGAAAGAAAAAGATAAGTAACAAATAATTAAAGAGCAGTAAAATAACAATAGCGAGGCTTTATACAGGTGGTACCGGTACGGAGTCAATGTGCGGGGGCACAGGTTAGTCGAGGTAATATGTACATAGGTAGAGTTATTGAAGTGCCTATGCATAGATAAAAGAGAGTAGCAGCAGCGTTACCTCTGCTGCACAGGATAAGTTCATTAGTTACCAGCCTCAGAAATTGCAGCCCAAATAAAAGCTTCACAGAGTTCAAGTAACAGACACATCTCAACATCAACTGTTCAGAGGAGACTGCGTGAATCAGGGCTTCATGGTCGAAATGCTGCAAAGAAACCACAACTAAAGGACACCAATAAGAAGAAGAGACTTCTAGACCAGTGTAAATTTTGGTTCCAACTGCCGTGTCTTTGAAAGACGCAGAGTAGGTGAACGGATATGTGGTTCTCTGCATATGTGGTTCCCACCGTAAAGCATGGAGGAGGAGGTGTGATGGTGTGGGGGTGATTTGCTGGTGACACTGATTTATTTAGAATTCAAGGCACACTTAACCAGCATGGCTACCACAGCATTCTGCAGCGATACACCATCCCATCTGGTTTACGCTTAGTGGGACTAACATTTGTTTTTCAACAGGACAATGACCCAAAACACACCTCCAGGCTGTGTAAGAGCTATTTGACCAAGAATTAGAGTGATGGAGTGCTGCATCAGATGACCTGGCGTCCACAGTCACCCAACCTCAACCCAATTGAGATGGTTTGGGATGAGTTGGACCGCAGAGTGAAGGGAAAGCAGGGAACTCCTTCAAGACTGTTGGAAAAGCATTCCTCATGAAGCTGGTTGAGAGAATGCCAAGAGTGTGCAAAGCTGTCATCAAGGCAAAGTGTGGCTACTTAAACAAATTAAAATCTATTTTAGATTCTTCTAACACTTTTTTGGTTACTACATGATTCCATATGTGTCAATTCATAGTTTTGATGTCTTCACTATTATTCTACAATGTAGAAAATAGTAAAAATAAAGAAAACCCCTTGAATGAATAGGTGTGTCCAAACTTTTGACTGGTACTGTGTAACTGAATAAATACAGTTGAAGTCGGAAGTTTAAATACACTTAGGTTGGAGTCATTAAAACTCATTTTTCAACCACTCCACAAATTTCTTGTTAACAAACTATAGTTTTGGCAAGTCGGTTAGGACATCTACTTTGTGTATGACTCAAATAATTTTCCCAACAATTGTTAAGAGATTATTTCACTTATAATTCACTGTATCACAATTCCAGTGGGTCAGAAGTTTACAAACACTAAGTTGACTGTGCCTTTAAACAGCTTGGAAAATTCCAGAAAATATTTTCATGGCTTTAGAAGCTTCATATAGGCTAATTGACATCATTTGAGTCAATTGGAGGTGTACCTGTCGATGTATTTCAAGGTCTACCTTCAAACTCCGTGCCTCTTTGCTTGACATCATGGGAAAATCAAAAGAAATCAGCCAAGACCTCAGAAAAAAATAGTTTACCTCCACAAGTCTGGTTCATCCTTGGGAGCAATTTCCAAACACCTGAAGGTACCACGTGCATCTGTACAAACAATAGTACGCAAGTATAAACACCATGGGACCACACAGCCATCATACCGCTCAGGAAGGAGACGCGTTCTGTCTCCTAGAGTTGAAGGTACTTTGGTGCGAAAAGCGCAAATCAATCCCAGAACAACAGTAAAGGACCTTGTGAAGATGCTGGAGGAAACGGGTACAAAATTATCTATATCCACAGTAAAACGAGTCCTTTATCGACATAACCTGAAAGGCCGCTCAGTAAGGAAGAAGCCACTGCTCCAAAACCGCCCCAAAAAAGCTAGACTACGGTTTGCAACTGCACATGGGGACAAAGATCATACTTTTTGGAGAAATGTCCTCTGGGCTGAAAGAAAAATAGAACTGTTTGGCCATAATGAACATCATTATGTTTGGAAGAAAAAGAGGGAGGCTTGCAAGCCGAAGAACACCATCCCAACCTTGAAGCACGGGGGTGGCAGCATCATGTTGTGGGGGTGTTTTGCTGCAGGAGGGACTGGTTCACTTCACAAAATAGATGGCACCATGAAGAAGGAAAATTGTGGATATATTGAAATAACATCTCAAGACATCAGTCAGGAAGTTAAAGCTTGGTCGCAAATGGGTCTTCCAAATGGACAATGACCCCAAGCATACTTCCAAAGTTGTGACAAAATGGCTTAAGGACAACAAAGTCAAGGTATTGGAGTGGCCGTCGCAAAGCCCTGACCTCAATCCTATAGAAAATTTGAGGGCAGAACTGAAAAAGCGTGTGCGAGCAAGGAGACTTATACCTGACTCAATTACACCAGCCCTGTCGGGTGAATTTTGGCCCATTCCTCATAACTTATTGTTGGAAGCTTGTGGAAGGCTACCTGAAACGTTTGACCCAAGTTAAAGAATTTAAAGGCAATGCTACCAAATACTATTTGAGTGTAGTTTATGTAAACTTTTGACCCACTGGGAATGTGATGAAAGAAATAAAAGCTGATATAAATCATTCTCTCGGCTATTATTCTGACATTTCACATTCTTAAAATAAAGTGGTGATCCTAACTGACCTAAAACAGGGAATTCTTACTTGGATTAGATGTCAGGAATTGTGAAAAACTGAGATTAAATGTATTTGGCTAAGGTGTATGTAAACTTCCCACTTCAACTGTATATATGGATATTTTTTTTTACATAGATGTGGTGTCTGTCTTTTTGTGAAATATTCTATAATTCGACAATGATATATTACTCTGATAAGAGTATAGCACACTAGCAAGTTGCAATATCAAAGCTGGGATTCAATCCCATCGGCGATTTAGACAATGCAATATTTCCGATTGAGCCAACATATGCAGCGTTAACTGTGAATGTGGTCTCTGCGAACATTGCCTGCAGAAACATTGCCTTTAAAACTTGCATTGCGTGGCCAAAGGTTGTGTGTTCCAGTCCCACAGGGATCCTATGTACACTGAACAAAAATATAAATACAACATGTAAAGTGTTGGTCCCTTGTTTCATGAAATGAAATAAAAAATCCCAGAAATGTTCCATAAGAACAAAAAGTTAATTTCTCATTTTGTTTACATCCCTGTTAGTTAGCATTTCTCATTTGCCAAGATAATCCATCCACCTGACGTGTGGCGTATCAAGAGGTGGATTAAATAGCATGATCATAACACAGGTGCACCTTGTGCTGGGGATTAAAGGCCACTTTAAAATGTGCAGTTTTGTCACACAACACAAGGCCACAGATGTCTTAAGTTTTGAGGGAGCACGCAAGTGGCATGCTGACTGCAGGAATGTCCACCAGAGCTGTTGCCAGAGAATTGGTGTGCTGAGGAGTACTTCTGTCTTTAATAAAGCCCTTTTGTGGGGAAAAACACATTCTGATTAGCTGGGCCCGGCTGCCAGGTGGGTGGGCCTATGCCCTCCCAATCCCACCTAAGGCTGCACCCCTGCCCAGTCGTGAAATCCATAGATCAGGGCATAATGAATGTTTTTCAATTGACTGATTTCCTTTTATGAACTGTAAGTAAAATCTTTGAAATGGTTGAATGTTGCATTTATATTTTTGTTCAGTGTAGTTACTAAAATACTTTGGATAAAAGTGTCTGCTCAGTGGTAATGAGTAATTCAGAAGCTAGAAATGAAGACGCGTTGGTCAAACTGTATTTGGAGAGCCTTATTTGGTCTATAGATACTCAATCATTAAACTATCAACCGCAACTGTTGATATGAAACAGTTTGCTAGTGTAAGGGTTGAACCGGGGTGTGGACATGAAACTGGGGTGTGTTGAACCAGAGTATGGACATTAAGTTAGGGTTGAGCTGGGATGTGGACATGAAGCTAGGGTAAGGGTTAAGGTTAGGGTTAAGGTTAGAGTTAGTCTAGGATTAGGTTTCAGAGGGTTTCTGTTTGTGCTGGTTTCAAACCTTGGGTTGCACAGGCCTATTGCAACTTCCTGCTTTGGTCAGGAGAGAGTGGGAAAACATGGGGCGTTTGTTTGCCTGAGGGATCAATGGAGGCCGAGAGCTCAGAGGGGTCACCTGCGATGGTTTAATGAGAGAAATACAGCAACGAGAGGAAGATTCCAAGATATATGAGGTTACAGTCTCAATCTCATTGCCCTGACAGGTAGTAATAGGTGAAAGGTTCAAAGGGTTCATTAGATAGAGGTTACTAGACCAGGTCTTAGCTCTACCCTTAGCCTTCCTCTGGGAATTTTTTCACACTTATACAAAAACTTTTAGAAAGATGGATCCCTAGGAGCAATAGAATTAGAGAGCACGTGCCTGAGCTTTGCTTGTCCTCTTTAAGGTCAATTTTCCCCTAGTTTAACCATAACCCATAACCGCAAATCTGATCCTGGTCCTAATCTTTTCATAACCTCAACCCTATCCTATCCTAACTGCAACCCTAACCCTTAGAATGGCTTCATGTCCACACCCAGCTCAACCCTGACCGTAGCCATAATCTTAACCCAAACAAATTGTTGCACTTTGTAGTTTGAGGATCTATTGGCCATCTAGGGCGACTCGCCAAATAAAGCGTGACTTTAGTTTTACCCAAGTTTTAGTGTTGGTTGTGAACACTAGAGGGCAGCAGTAACACATAAAAAAAGACAACCTGGTCATGCGTTTTCCCCTGGTAGTGTGTGATTGGCAATGACATTTTGAAATTTTTGTCTCATGGATACATTGATCATTCACTACATTTTGTTAAAGATTCATTTGATAAAGCCTACATATGGTCAGCTGATCAACATGTGCTATGGTAATTCAGGGGCCCAGGGAGATGGATTTATGTGTATCCCTAGCCCTGTTTACACTTCCCTGGTGCTAAAATGGGTCCTTTGTCATGATCTTGTCTACATTCTGATTGTGGCCACATTTTAAGAAATGTGTTTACACATGGTATTAAAGTGTTTTCCATCCACTGATATCCTGGTCCCTTCCTTTATGCAAATTATTTCACAGCTATTCTTACAATAAATCAATATTATTTTGAAAGAAACGTATTGGTGTAATCAGTCAATGGTGCCATCTGTCAATGATTTTAGGAGGTGGATAATGATTTAAATGGTTTCTCTGTCCAAATCTGTCTGTCTACACTTGTAAGATATCCAGAGGTGGTCAGTAAGATCTAATCACAATGTGTCTTTTGATTGTTTACACCTGCCTGAAAATGTGGGCAAGATCAGGACAAAGGACACATGTTAAAAGCAGGTATAAATGGGGCTTCTGGTGTAATATATCACAGATTGAGCTTGTTCCAACTGTGGCCTTGCGTGCTGACCTCTATTCTCTGCAGACTCAGGAGTTTTTCCTCTCATTCTGCCGGGTCATGGTCACCCTCTCCTCACAGACATCTCTGGCCTCCATAAAAACACATTTCAGCTCTTAATAGCCTTCACCTGACTCAATGGACTGCAAACCACCTAGATGCTGCATGGATACTGGGCTTTATACGTTGCTAATGTATTTGTATCTGGTTAATGTAACCTTTCCCCTCAGGTTGAACCCAAGAAGACAACTTCAGCAAAAAGGCACGTAAATTATAATCTTTATTTTTGTATACGTCATTTCTGATTTTACTTCATAATTTGTAAATAAAGGAAAACAAGTATTCACAAACATACATACTGAACAAAAATAAACACATGCAACAATTTCAAAGATTTTACTCTGTTACACTGCATATAATCAGTCAATTGAAATAAATTAGGCCCTAATCTGCGCCGCTGCCCAGTCATGTGAAATCCATAGATTAGGGCTCCCAAGTGGGTGGGCCTAAGCCCAACCACAGCGACGCCCCTGTCCAGTCATGTGAAATCCATATTGTTTTCTACTGAGGAGCCAGACCCAGCCAATCAGAATTAGTTTTTCCCCCACAAAAGGGCTTTATTACAGACAGAAATACTCAGTTTCATCATCTGTCTGGGTGGCTGGTCTCGGATGATCCCGCGGGTGAAGAAGCTGGATGTGGAGGTCCTGGGCTGGCGTGGTTACACGTGGTCTGTGGTTGTGAGGCCTGTTGGACATACTGCAAGAAAGTCCACCAGAGCTGTTGCCAGAGAATTTTATGTTAATTTCTCTAACATAAGCCATGCACGCTCCCTCAACTTGAGACATCTGTGGCATTGTGTTGTGTGACAACTGCACATTTAGAGTGGCATTTTATTGTCCCCAGCACAAGATGCAGCTGTGTAATGATCATGCTGTTTAATCAGCTTCTTGATATGCCACACCTGTCAGCTGGATGGATTATCTTGGCAAAAGGATAAACGCTCATTAACAGGGATGTAAACAAATGCACAACATGAGAGAAATACGCTTTTTGTTCATATGGAACATTTCAGGGATCTTTAATTTCAGCTCTTGAAACCAACACTTTACATGTTGAGTTTACATTTTTTGTTCAGCATAGATGTAAAACACAGGTAGGTCCACAGATAGATAGAAGCTCTGGGAGCCAGTTGCTGATCGGCTGGTCAGTTGATGCAACCTGCCACCGGCCCCCCTGGGTCAGAAAAACAAACATGCGTGGGATGGCATGGGACTATGAACAGGCTCTGCAGGTACAATGCAAAAATCATCTAGTAAAAAAGCCCTTGACAATTTGACATGGAAATAACAAATCGATCGACCAATTTCACTCTTAAATAATATAAATCGGAATGTTCGGTCCAAATGTGCCTCCATCTATGTCTCCACATTGATAATCTTGTCACATTTGGTTTAAGCAGTGCCCCAAACAACATTATGCTGACAACAAAAATTATAAAAATGCTGGTTTTGCAGACAGAAAACTGAGTCGCAGTGGAACTCTCACAGCAGTTATAGTCAAGTGACAGAGTTTCATGGGTTGGTCTGCAAGGTAGAAAACAGCTAGTTCCATTAATAGATTAAACATTAATCAGCCATATACTCAGAAAATGCACATACAGAGTTTAACAAGGCCCCACATTCCATTGATACAGGCCTCAACGCTAATTTATTGCTTGATCTTCATGGCACAAAAATAGAAACAATACAAATATTTGCCATGCAAGCCAACTACAGTCTAGCTTATACAAAACACTGAAGATTCCAATCCACTAGAGATTCTACACTGTATAGAAGTATTAGTGAGAGGTTACAAAAAAGATTAGACTAAATAATGGTCATTAAAAAAAACTCATGTTTGAACATCACAGAAAGTAAAACGGGCCAAACGTGTTCAAAATAATAAAAATTCTGACGTTCATCCTTCAATATAAATTGTGCTTCTAAAACAAAGGAACAAATCTACAAACAAAACAAGGGCTGCATTCTCAGAATGCTGTGCAAATAACTTCTAGAACCTCTCCACACTGTTCACCCGTACATACAGTACACCAAACCCTGCCAACCCAAACAAAGGTTACAGGACTTTGTTTTGTCCCAGTGAGAGACGAAGGCCAAACTCCTGGTTCAGCGCAAACGTCCTTCAGGCAATACTAAATTCCGTCATTCTGGGTGTGTTGGTCTGACATTATTCTACCTGCTGAAACAGATGCAGATCTTTAAAGTCAGTGCCACTGGGGATGTCTTCTCATTCCAAACCATTCCTGGACAACTAGCCTACAGCAATAATTCCCCACCCCGCCCTAAGGAGTGCGTAGGCATCTAGTCTACAACAGATCTTAAATGGTTTGTGTATTTTATCGCCAGGACTAGAACTAGTCATTTGAACAGACAAAGTTCCTGCTTGGTCTTGTCAAGTCCAGAAAGCTTCTGAAGGATAGTGATGTGAGGCTGCCCCGGGGCTGACTGCTAGTTTAGCTAGGGGTCAAAAGGTTGGGGTCGATAATATCTACGGAGTGGCAGGCAGGAGGCATGACGCCAAAAGCCCAGACACAACCCAGTGTCATTCCAAACATGCATCACTTTGACTCTGTTGTAGTTGCATGTGACCTTTCAAATGAAGCCCATAAGAACTTTGGGATAAATAGGGACAGGGTCAAATTGTTGATGTTAGGGGTCGAGGTGCTATTGGTTCTGCTTGGCCGTGGTAAAGCCTTCTCAGAGCTCTGTGGTCAGACAACTCCCCAGGACCTGACAATGACCTGGCTCTACATTGCCTGGCCAAAAACTCTGGCTCACTATGGGACATATCCCATACACTCCACCAACCAGTATCACCACGCCCTCACACTGCCATATGCTGTATTTAGCATAATACTGATGCAGTTGGACCAGCTTTAGATCAGAGCCAACTCAATAAGACACCTCACAAAGATCCACTCTGCAACTGAAGTTGAACGCATATATATATATATATATAAAAATAAAATAAAAATGGGGACATATTTATATGCTAAAGTCAAGCCGTCCAGCCTTATTGGCAGAAAATGGAGACGGTTAAGGTAACAATGCTAAGTGATGAACCTAACTGGCTGTCCTGCCCACCTGGTGTGTCAAACTCCTTTCAGTGACGACTGAATATTAAAATCTAAAAACAGAAAGGATGAGCCCAACCAGTCCCAACTGATAAAACTCGCTCAGTTTCCATACTGGCAATTGTGTAATAATAGAACAATTGGAACAGCATAAGATACTTAAAACTGTAAGTTCATTTTCAAACTTGAGAGAATTTCTTCATTAAAGAAAAATGACATACTGTAACATAGAAACATTTGTGTAAATATTTATGTACAAGAAAACATACATGAATTAATAACTTTTTTTTTCTTCACTCAAGACTACACAAAAAACCTCCTAGTGTTGAAGGATGACGATGGAGTTGGTTAACTGAATCAATATCTGAAATAGAATGAGCAGTGTCCTTGCTCTGAGGGAGGGAGAGTACATTTTGTGGCCGGGCGACTACAACATGCTACACGCTCCTGTCAAATAGGATTTCTCAGTATGAGAAACTACCATATATGAAGTTCATGAAAAAAATAAAGTTTAAACAAAAACTAAACTCTAAAGAGGAAGACGGAATTCCTCTGAATAAAACAGATAGAAAGAAATCAAAAGGGTTTGTCGAGTCTTGACTGGTGGGATGAAGATGTCTCTTCTTCATCAGAGTCCTTAGAAAGGAGCCTACACTGAACATTAGCTGTGGATGGCAGAATCTGATGGGTGGTTTTGGGGAGACAGTAGTGAGATACGGTGGATGCTGTGCCATCTCTCAGGGGTGCAGGTAGGAGGATGGTTGATAAGGGAGGGGCCATGTAGGGGTGAGATGGGGGACCTTCAGTCAGGTGGATGGAAGGAAGCAGGGTGGCCTCTCTCCCTCCTCTCTCTCTAGATAGACTTAGAGGAATCCTGCTTGCTGATGAGCACCTCCAGCAGGCGCAGTTTGGCTTTGATCCGTTTATACTCTTTGTACTCGTCCATCATGGGTAGCCTGTCCTCCTTCTGGACGTTCCTGTCGAGGGAAAGGGAGAAGGCCTGAGACACCAGTTGGATACGTGCTGGTTGTTTACGGCGTCGGAAGGCTGAACAATCATAAACAAAGAAACTGTTGTAGTAAATAAGACAGGAGCACTGTCTGAGACAACTAGTCATCCCAAGCGCTTCATCTGTCATGGCGGGGGGATGACGCAGGTACTAAAGTTTCAACATCCCTGTACAGTACATTCGTAAAGTACTCAGACCCCTTTACTTTTTCCACATTTTTTTACATTACAGCCTTATTCTAAAATAGTTTCAATTGTTTTCCCCCCTCATCAATTTACACACAATACCCCACAATGACAAAGCAAACAGGTTTTTAGAAATGTTTGCAAATGTATAAAAAAAACGGAAATATCAAATTTACATAAGTATTCAGACCCTTTACTCAGTACTTTGTTGAAGCACCTTTGGCAGCGATTACAGCCTCGAGTCTTCTTGGGTATGATGCTACATCTTTCCCTCGATCCTGACTAGTCTCCCAGTCCCTGCCGCTGAAAAACATCCCGCACAGCATGATGCTGCCACCACCGCGCTTCACTGTAGGGATGGTGCCAGGTTTCCTCCAGTAGTGACGCTTGGCATTCAGGCCAAAGAGTTGATCTTCGTTTCATCAGACCAGAGAATCTTTTTTCTCATGGTCAGAGTCCTTTAGGTGCCTTTTGGAAAACTGGAGCTCTGTCACAGTGACCATCGAGTTCTTGGTCACCTCCCTGACCAAGGCCCTTCTCCCCCGATTGCTCAGTTTGGCCAGGCGGCCAACTCTAGGAAGAGTCTTGGTGGTTCCAAACTTCTTCCATTTAAGAATTATGGAGACCACTGTGTTCTTGGGGACCTTCAATGCTGCAGACATTTTTTGGTACCCTTCCCCAGATCTGTGCTTTGACACAATCCTGTCTAGGAGCTCTACAATTCCTTCGACCTCATGGCTTGGTTTTTGCTGTGACATGCACTGTCAACTCTGGGACCTTATATTATATCAATTATATCAATTTAGAGTCTCATAGAAAAGGATTTGAATACTTATGTAAATTAGGTAAAAATACTTTTATCCATTTTAAAATAAGGCTGTAACAAAATGTGGAAAAATTCAAGGGGGTCTGAATAATTTCCGAATGCACTGTATGTAGGTGTGTGTGTGTGTGTGTACCGACCTGCCGTTCTGCTGGTAGAACTCATCCTCAAACTGGCGGATGGTGTTCCTTAGCTTCTTCTTTTCAGCCCGGGCCTTCCACAGCTGCTCCAGGAGCTCAGGCCTGTACAGGAGGCGTCATCATGACAATCTCAACCAGGAGTTTCATCATAGAATTAAATGTAGAACAGTGTGTGTGTGTGTACAGTACCAGTCAAAAAGTTTGGACACCTACTCATTCAAGGGTTTTTCTTTATTTTTACTATTTTCTACATTGTAGAATAATAGTGAAGACATCAAAACTATTAAAAAACACACATGGAATCATGTAGTAACCAAAAAAGTGTTAAACAAATCAATTTTGAAATTATTCAAAGTAGCCAGCCACCCTTTTCCTGGATGACAGCTTTGCACACTCTTGGCATTCTCTCAACCAGCTTCATGAGGTAGTCACCTGGAATGCATTTCAATTAACAGGTGTGCCTTGTTAAAAGTTAATTTGTGGAATATCTTTCCTTAATGCGTATGAGCCAATCAGTTGTGTTGTGACAAGGTAGGGGTGGTATACAGAAGATAGCCCTATTTGGTAAAAGACCAAGTCCATATTATGGCAAGAACAGCTCAAATAAACAAAGAGAAATGACAGTCCATTATTATTTTAAGACATGAAGGTGAGTCAATCCGGAAAATTTCAATAACAATGTTTCTTCAAGTGCAGTCGCAAAAACCATCAAGCACTATGATGATACGGTTTCTCATGAGGACCGCCACAGGAAAGGAAGACCCAGAGTTACCTCTGCTGCAGAGGATAAATTCATTAGCGTTAACTGCACCTCAGATTGCAGCCCAAATAAATGCTAACTACTAAAGGACACCAATAAGAAGAAGAGACTTGATTGGTCCAAGAAACACAATCAATGGACATTAGACCGGTGGAAATTTGGTTCCAACCGCCGTGTCTTTGTGAGACGCAGTAGATGAACGGATGACCTCTGTATGTGTGGTCCCACCATGAAGCATGGAGGAGGAGGTGTGATGGTGCTTTGCTGGGGACACTGATTTATTTAGAATTCAAGGCACACTTAACCAGCATGGCTACCACAGCATTCTGCAGCGATACGCCATCGCATCTGGTTTGCGCTTAGTGGTACTATCATTTGTTTTTTGTTTTTCAACAGGACAATGACCCAACACACCTTCAGGCTGTGTAAGGGCTATTTGACCAAGAAGGAGAGTGATGGAGTACTGCATCAGATGACCTGGCCTCCACAATCACCTGACCTCAACCCAATTGAGATGGTTTGGGATGAGTTGGACCGCAGAGTGAAGGAAAAGCAGGGAACTCGTTCAAGACTGTTGGAAAAGCCTTCCTCATGAAGCTGGTTGAGAGAATGCCAAAAGTGTGCAAAGCTGTCAAGGCAAAGCGTGGCTACTTTGAAAAATCTAAAACATTTAAAAATGTATTTAACACTTTTTTTTTACTACTACATGATCCATGTGTCATGTCATAGTTTTGATGTCTTCACTATTATTCTACAATGTAGAAAATAGTAAAAATAAAGAAAAACCCTTGAATGAGTAGGTGTGTCCAAACTTTTGACTGGTACTATACATCTATCTCTATCTATATATGCGGTCGACCGATTAATGAGGTATGCCGATTAATTAGGGCCGATTCTAATTGTCATAACAATTGGTCATCTGCATTTTTGGACACCGATTATGGCCGATTACATTGAACTCCATGAGGAGACTGCGTGGCAGGCTGACTACCTGTAACGCAAGTGCAGCAAGGAACCAAGGTAAGTTGCTAGGTAGCATTAAACTTATCTTATAAAAAACGATCAATCTTAACATAATCAATCACTAGTTAACTTCACATGGTTGATGATATTACTAGTTAATCTAGCTTGTCCTGCGTTGCATATAATCGATGCAGTGCCTCTTAATTTATAATCGAATCACAACCTACTTCGCCAAACGGGTGATGATTTAACAAACGCATTCGCGAAAAAAGCACTGTTGTTGCACCAATGTGTACCTAACCATAAACATCAATGCCTTTCTTTAAATCAATACAGAACTATATTTTTTAAAACCTGCATATTTAGTTAATATTGCCTGCTAACATGAATTTCTTTTAACTAGGGAAATTGTGTCACTTCTCTTGCGTTCTGTGCAAGCAGAGTCAGGGTATATGCAGCAGTTGGGCCGCCTGGCTCGTTGCGAACTGTGTGAAGACCATTTCTTCCTAACAAAGACAGTAATTAATTTGCCAGAATTTTACATAATTATGAAATAACATTGAAGGTTGTGCAATGTAAGACTTAGGGATGCCACCCGTTAGTTAAAATACGGAACGGTTCTGTATTTCACTGAAAGAATAAATGTTTTGTTTTCGAAATGATAGTTTCCGGGTTTTGGCCATATTAATGATCTAAAGCTCGTATTTCTGTGTGTTTATTATATTATAATTAAGTCTATGATTTGATAGAGCTGTCTGACTGAGCGGTGGTAGGCAGCAGCATGCTCGTAAGCATTCATTCAAACAGCACTTTCCTGCATTTGCCAGCAGCTCTTCGCTGTGCTTCAAGCATTGCGCTGTTTTTGACTTCAAACCTATCAACTCCCGAGATTAGGCTGGCAATACTATAGTGCCTATAAGAACATCCAAAGGTATATGAAATACAAATGGTATAGAGAGAAATAGTCCTATAATAACTACAACCTAAAACTTCTTAACTGGGAATATTGAAGACTCATGTTAAAATGGAACCACCAGCTTTCATATGTTCTCATGTTCTGAGAAAGGAACTTAAACGTTAGCTTTTTTACATGGCACATATTGCATTTTTACTTTCTTCTCCAACACTGTGTTTTTGCATTATTTAAACCAAATTGAACATGTTTCATAATTTATTTGAGACTAAATTGATTTTATTGATGTATTATATTAAGTTAAAATAAAAGTGTTCATTCAGTAACACACACACACACCAATATATATTGGTCCTCCAATAATCGGTATCGGCATTGAAAAATCAGAATCGGTCGACCTCCAAAATATATATATTTATCTCTCCCCCTCTCTCTCTCTTCATCTTAATGGGTTTTATCATCTGAGATTAAAACAGGAAGTCAGAGTGTGTTTAGAAGCAGGAAGTGACTGCTGTTGCCCTGGCAAACAGGTCAGGTAGTGACCAGATTACAGAGGTTAGGTCAGGTAGTGACCAGATTACAGAGGTTAGGTCAGGTAGTGACCAGATTACAGAGGTTAGGTCAGGTAGTGACCAGATTACAGAGGTTAGGTCAGGTAGTGACCAGATTACAGAGGTTAGGTCAGGTAGTGACCAGATTACAGAGGTTAGGTCAGGTAGTGACCAGATTACAGAGGTCAGGTCAGGTAGTGACCAGATTACAGAGGTCAGGTAGTGACCAGATTACAGAGGTCAGGTAGTGACCAGATTACAGAGGTCAGGTAGTGACCAGATTACAGAGGTCAGGTAGTGACCAGATTACAGAGGTTAGGTCAGGTAGTGACCAGATTACAGAGGTTAGGTCAGGTAGTGACCAGATTACAGAGGTCAGGTCAGGTAGTGACCAGATTACAGAGGTCAGGTAGTGACCAGATTACAGAGGTCAGGTAGTGACCAGATTACAGAGGTCAGGTAGTGACCAGATTACAGAGGTCAGGTAGTGACCAGATTACAGAGGTCAGGTAGTGACCAGATTACAGAGGTCAGGTCAGTACCTAGGGCAAAGAGGAAGAGGCTAAGCGAGAGTATTTACTATGCCCAAAATCTATCCTTGTGAGATAAACCTTTTTTGTATGGAGGTCTATGAGAGCGTCAAATTATTTGATTGAATAGAAGTTTTGTAATATTTAGGCCAGGGTTACTCAACTCTTACCCTACGAGGGCCGGAGCCCGCTGGTTTTCTGTTCTACCTGATCATTAATTGCACCCACCTGGTGTCCTAGGTCTAAATCAGCCCTTGATTAGAAGGAAACATGGACTGAAACTGGCTTCTAGGTCCAGAGTTGAGTTTGAGGGGTTTAGGCTGTTACAAATGTACTGATAAGTGGATGCAAGTGGCATTCCGGCAACTTTGAGAAAAACTACTTAGTTGTGCCTGTTGCTCACTTATTGGCTAGAATGGTCCCACCTGATCTTGTCTGCCTTCAATCATTGAGGACTTGTATTTCCATTGTTAGAGCGGTCACTCTGCTATCTTGTCAATATAATAGATAATCTTTGCCTTCGATCACTGCACCTGAATCAGTCCTGCTGCTTGGGTTTAAAGCTTGCCTGGCAGTCCTCTCTGCTGCCTGGGCTTAAAGCTGGCCTGGTAGCCCTCTCTGCTGCCTGGTCTTAAATCTGGCCTGGCCTGGCAGCCCTCTGCTTTTTTAACTAGGCAAGTCAGTTAAGAACAAATTCTTATTTACAATGACGGCCTACCGGGGAACAGTGGGTTAACTGCCTTGTTCAGGGGCAGAACGACAGATTTTTACCTTGTCAGCTCGGGGATTCGATCCAGCAACCTTTCGGTTACTGGCCCAACACCCTAACCACTAGGCTACCTGCCACCTGGGGCTATGTGCTCCCTCACGCCCCTAGCCAGATTACTGCCTTATCCAGTTTACACTCCACAGACCAGCTCCTCTAATTGCCATCAACCCTGTTCCAGGTGCTTTACACGTCATATGACAGCTAGAGCCCATTTAACCTCCACGGCCGACATTTTCGGGTTTGGATGTGCAGTTTTCTATGTAGTAAACTACATGGCAGATTTACACTGGTGACTGTCAGATTATTGAGGAATGAGGAGGCTGTTGTGAATGGAGTGTAGTGGCATGCAGATGTGATGGTTGTGTGTGTGTGTGTGTTTGTGTAGGTGTGTATGCTCACATTGACGAGGCGTTGGCGCTGGACAGGCGCAGGTCCAGCGCCAGTTTCCCAGAGGTTTCCTCCATCTTGGGCCTGAGCAGGCTGTCTCTGTGTCTCTGGGAGCTGGTCTGGGGCTGGAACACTGGGTCTAGAGCCATGATCACCTCTGACCCTGAGCTCTGGAGCTCCACACTGCTCTCCTCCTCCTCCTTGGCGGTGGCCTCCTCTTCCTCCACCTCACCCTCCTCCTCCTCCTTGATCTCGTCACAGAAGTGGGCCGTCTCTCCCTCGATGATGGGCTGCAGGGTGTGGTTGCGTCGCTTGCTGGAGGGGGAAGCAATGATGGGGGTGATGCTGGCGCGGGTGAGCATCTGCTTGACCAGACGGTAGCGGTCGTACAGCGGTTTGACCACCAGCCTCTCCTCTCTGGTCACAGGTCGACCATGCAGTCCCTCGTAGTGCAGGAGGTTCTTCTGTAGGACCGTCTTCTCACACGACAGCTGCTCCTTGGTCATTTTCTACAGGGAAATAACCATTTTTACATTAATTCCATAAATTGTCTGTTATGGCTTTCCAGCTATCACAGGGACCATTACGTTTTAGGACAGAACTGAGTTCACAATCTGGTTGTAGCTAGACAGTGTATTTTGTCCCCGTCTCACCTTGGTGTCCTCTGGCCAGCCGTCCTCCTCTCTCTTGCCTTTGACGCGGCACTGGATGAGATTCAGGGTCTCCTCTCTGGTGGGTCGGTGGCCCTTGGCCTCTCCACCAACATCGTGGCCTGTCTGGTCCAGGGTGGAACCAAAGCTCTTGGGCAAGGTGTTGCTGCGTGGCCGCGTCTGAGGGGTCAGCTCAGCCTCCTTGTGCTTGGCATCTGAGTGGGAGAGAAAGAGGTAAAGAGAAGAGATGTGAGGGTGACTGAGGAACAGAGGGGTTAATTAACATTAGTAACAGTGGACATGCAGGAGCTTGATGGGCTGTTATTGCAGCTACCATGAGTCCTCCTGTCTGTCAACCAGAGAAAGGGGATAGCCCTGACAATCAACCATATGTCCACAGACACAAACACACCAGACTAGCCATTGCTAAAGGTCTGTCTAAAGCCACAGGAGCATACGGATGGATGAGCAGCAAATCAAATAAACCAGTCAGTCGGCACTAAATTCATTTTACAATGTTCCAAAAGGCATGTTCTCAAGGACCATATCCATTCAAAATAATAACTGTTGGAATCCAGCTTCCACACTCTGGCTAGAGACTCCCACCCTGTTCGCCGCAGAATTTACACCCAAATTACCCCATTACATGACATACTGCCAAACCCCAGACTGCGGGATGTGCTTCTGTGTTACAAGTAGATTGTCACTTTTGTTTATTTCACTTGCTTTGCAATTTAAACATATGTTTCCCATGCCAATAAAGCCCTTTGAATTTAATTGAGAGGGAGAGAAAGGGAGAGAGAGAGCGAGAGAGAGAGCTATGAGAAGAGAGAAAGAACAGAGTCTACCTTCAGTTGGAAGTATTTTTGGTTTCTACTTACTGCTGTTAGTGTACTTACATAGGTAGGGTGTCTGTTTAGAGGCAGTGAGGGGGCGTGCAAGTGTAAAATGGGGTGTGTTCGGGGCGGAGGTGGAGGAGGTGTGGTGGCGTCTGTATGACTGAAGCACCGCCTGGTGCCTCAGGGACCCTTTGAGAAAGAGATGTCTTCCTGCAGATGGGGGACGTCCGGTTTTAGAATTTTAAAGAAGAGAGAGAAACTTATTCGGCTTTGCATCTCCTGATTGGGGGGGGGGGGGTGTTCAAATGGAATTGATATAGATGGATGGGGGGGGGGACTTTCACAATGGACCAACACAGTGAGGGAAGGCCATTATGTTAGAGCCACAGTTGGTGTGTACTGTAATACCCATGCATTGATGAGACTGACCCAGCTCTGCCACCACTGGACTGGGCAGTCAGGCAGGCGGGTCAGGGCAGAACCAGGTTGCCCAGGGGAGGAACAGGATGGCACACAAAAGTTTACCCGCCAAGCTGAGCCCAACCCAACCAACCCCACCCCTGCCATGGAACCAAGCACCCTCCCACTCCCCCCAACACAACCATGCAGACATAGAGACTGCTCTTACCTTTTAACTGTTTGCGGATTTTGGTGAGGTCGGTCATCCACTTGAGGACCTTTGGGTTAGCTGCACTGTCACCATGAGACGGCTGTGGGGAGGACAGTGAATACTGATGAATGGCATACTGTGCATTTATTCTAAGCATGAACTTGTTCCTCATATTTCAGTATATATATATATATATATATATCCTTGTATTTCCGCTCTCTCAAACTGTTCCTCATGTTGCAGTATCTACAGTGCATTCGGATAGAATTCAGCCTCCTTGACTTTTTCCACATTTTGTTACGTTAGCCTTTTTCTAAAATGGATAAAATTGTTTCCCCTCAATACCCCATAATGACAAAGAGAAAACAGGTTTTCGTAATTTGTTGCACATAAATAAAACATTTAAAACATAAACACTATTTACATACAGTACCAGTCAAAAATGTGGACACACCTACTCATTCAAGGGTTTTTCTTAATTTTTTACATATACACTATGAAATAACATATGGTAGTAACCAAAAAAGTGATTCTTCAAAGTAGCCACCCTTTGCCTTGATGTCAGCTTTGCACATTCTTGGCAATCTCTCAACCAGCTTCACCTGGAATGCTATTTCAACAGTCTTGATGGAGTTCCCAGATATGCTGAGCAATAGGCTGCTTTTCATTCACTCTGCGGTCCAACTCATCCCAAACCATCTCAAATTGGGTTGAGGTCAGGTCATTGTGTAGGCCAGGTCATCTGATGCAGCACGCCGTCACTCTACTTTTTGGTCAAATAGCTCTTACACAGCCTGGAGGTCTGTTGGCAAACCAGATGGGATGGTGTATCGCTGCAGAATGCTGTGGTAGCCACGCTTGTTAAGTGTGCCTTGAATTCAAAATAAATCACAGACAGTGTCACCAGCAAAGCACCCCCACACCTCCTCCATGCTTCACGGTGGGAACACCACACGCGTAGATCATCTGTTCACCTACTCCGCGTCTCAAAAAGACATGGCGGTTGGAACTAAAAATCCACCGGTCTAATGTCTATTGTTCGTGTTTCTTGGCCAAAGCAAGGCTCTTCTTCTTATTGGTGTCCTTTAGTACTAGACCGTGGAAATCTGTGTAGGCCTTCATTGTAAATAAGAATTTGTTCTTAACTGACTTAAATACAAGTAGTGGTTTCTTTTCAGCAATTCGACCATGAAGGCCTGATTTACATAGTCTCCTCTGAACAGATAATGTTGAGATGTGTCTGTTGCTTGAACTCTGTGAAGCATTTATTTGGGCTGCAATTTCTGAGGCTGGTAACTAATGAACTTATCCTCTGCAGCAGAGGTAACTCTGGGTCTTCCTTTCCTGTGGCGGTCCTCATGAGAGACAGTTTCATCATAGCGCTTGGTTTTTGCACTTGAAGAAACTTTCAAAGTTCTTGACATTTTCCGGATAGACTCACCTTCATGTCTTAAAGTAATGATGGACTGCCGTTTCTCTTCGTTTATTTGAGCTGTTCTTTTACCAAATAGGGCTATCTTCTGTATACCACTCCTACCTTGTCACAACACAACTGATTGGCTCAAATGCATTAAGAAGGAAAGAAAGTCCACAAATGAACTTTTAACAAGGCACACCTATTAATTGAAATGCATTCAAGGTGACTACCTCATGAAGCTGGTTGAGAGAATGCCAAGAGTGTGCAAAGTTGTCATCAAGGCAAATGGTGGTTACTTTAAGGAATTTGAAATATAGAACATTTTGGGATTTGTGTAACACTTTTTTGGTTACTACATGATTCCATATGTGTTATTTCATCGTTTTGATGTCTTCACTATTATTATGTGGAAAAGGCACACCTGTCTATTTAAGGTCCCACAGTTGACAGTGCATGTCAGAGCAAACACCAAGCCATGAGGTCGAAGGAACTGTCCGTAGAGCTCTGAGACAGGATTGTGTCGAGACTCAGATCTGGGGAAGGGTACCAAAACATTTCTGCAGCATTGAAGGTCCCCAAAAACACAGTGGCCTCTATTATTCTTAAATGGAAGCCGTTTGGATCCACCAAGACTCTTCCTAGAGGTGGCTGCCCGGCCAAACTGAGCAATTGGGGAGAAGGTGACCAAGAACCTGATGGTCACTCTGAAAGGGCACAAGAGTTCATCTGTGGAGATGGAAGAACCTTCCAGAAGGACAACCATCTCTGCAGCACTCCACCAAGCAGGCCTGACGGCCAGACGGAAGCCACTCAGTAAAAAGGCACATGACAGCCTGCTTGGAGTTTGCCAAAAGGCACTTAAACCTGGCACCCTCCTTACGGTAAAGCATGGTGGCGGCAGCATCATGCTGTGGGGATGCTTTTCAGCAGCAAGTACTGGCGACTAGTCAGGATTGAGGGAAAGATGAACAGAGCAAAGTACAGAAAGATCCTTGATGAAAACCTGCTTCAGTGTGCTCAGGACCTCAGGCTGGGGTGAAGGTTCACCTTCCACAAGGACAACTACTGTAAGCACACAGCCAAGACAACGCAGGAGTGGCTTCATGACAAGTCTATGCATGTCTGAGTGGCCCAGCCAGAGTCCGGACTTGAACCCAATCGAACATCTCTGGAGAGACCTGAAAATAGCTGTGCAGTAGTGACACTCCCCATCCAACCTGACAGAGCTTGAGATGATTTGCAGAAGAGAATGGGAGAAACTCCCCAAATTATGGTGTGCCAAGCTTGTAGCGTCATACCCAAGAAGACTTGAGGCTGTAATCGCTGCCAAAGGTGCTTCAACAAAGTACTGAGTAAAGGGTCTGAATACTTATGGAAATGTGATATTTCCGTTTTTTTTATTTTTAATACATTTGCAAAAATGTCTAAAAACATGTTTTTGCTTTGTCATTATGGAGTATTATGTGTAAATTGACGAGGGATAAAAACAATTTAATCAATTTTATAATAAGGCTGTAACGTAACAAAATGTGGAAAAAGTCAAGGGGTCTGAATACTTTCCGAATGCACTGTATCTAACCTTGTAGTTCCTCTCTTTCTCAAACTGTTCCTCAAATTGTTTGATTTTCTTCTTGAGGTTCTGCAGCTTTTTGGTGAGCTGGTGGGGGACCGAGTCGTTCCTCACAGCGCTCTCTTTGGAAGTGAAGGAGGCACGGTGAGGCCTAGATGAGACAAGTGAGAGAGAGTATGAGAGGTGGTGACCATGCACCTGAAGTCTCAATGCAAAATCCTGGCTTACAAACACGGTTTATAAGATCGAATAACTAAACAGGAAAACATCAAAGTCGCCCATCATGTCTATAGAAATAACCATTCCTGATGAGTGAGTCAGTGTGTTCTCACCTCCCCAGGGACTGGTGGGCTTTAGTGGGCGAGGTTGCGTCGGGGTGCTGCAGGAAGCGTTGGCTGTGGCCAAAGTCCAGGAAGTGGCGGGCCATGAGGGGATGGGAGTCCTCCTCGTGGGGCAGGGGCACCATGCGCCCGGCCAGGGGGGACAGCTGGGCCTCACCAGAGTCACTCTCATCCTGCCATGACTTGAAGGCTGGCATGGGGTCTGGGTGGGACAAAAAGAAACGCACAGATGAGGCTCAGTGTGTAACAAGGGTCATCTACAGCACTGCAGTTCCAGGACCTACTGAGACAGGACACCAACACAGACACACTGGTCTCCTAGTCTCTGTCCTGTACAATGGATTAAAGTGAGCTAAAATAAATCATTCTGCCATTTTTGTTGAGTGCTCAAACTCATTTCTGCCTCTAATTTGTCCTTTAGGAAGTTTTGTCATTGTTTTTGAGCACCTCTCCTTTCCTTTGGTTGCTGAAGGGCTAAGAGTCACCTGAACTATTGACAAAGTATATTTTGGAGCCTATTCCTCTCTGGTGGAGCTGTGGCACTAAAGACATGTGTAGTTGTCTAGGATGTGTGGGCATGTCTGTGCCGAAGCGTGCAGATGAATCGAGTGACAGTCAACGAGAATCATCATGGGCTGCAGAGTAACTCTGCTGTCCTCAGAACTGGATCATTATAAATGATTAGCCGAGGCTACTATGTGTTGAAGCTAGGTTGCACAACGCTAGAATAATTTGAAAATAGGCCTAGAGCAACTACACCACACATGGTTCTTTCCTCAGCTTTCTTTAGACCTCATTAGATTTTTCCATCTTGGTATGGTTTGCTCAATTTCACACTTTGTGGCCTGAAATAAATACTGAACAAAAATATCAACGCATCATGCAACAATTTCTAAGCTTTTACTGAGTTATAGTTCATAAGGAAATCAGTCAACTGAAATAAATTCATTAGGCCCTAATCTATGGATTTCACATGAGAATACAGATATGATCTCTGTTGGTCACAGGTACCTTAAAAAAAGGTAGGGGCGTGGATCAGAAAACCAGTCAGTATCTGGTTTGACCACCATTTGCCTCATGCAGCGCGACACATCTCCTTCGTATAGAGTTGATCAGGCTGTTGATTGTAGCCTGTGAAATGTTGACCCACTTCTCTTCTATGGCTGTGCGAAGTTGCTGGATATTGGCGGGAACTGGAACAAGCTGTTGTACACAGCGATCCGGAGCATCCCAAACTTGCTCAATGGGTGACATGTCTGGTGAGTATGTAGGCCATGGAAGAACTGGGAAATGTTCAGCTTCCAGGAATTGTGTACAGATCCTTGCGATATGGGGCTGTGCATTATCATGCTAAAACATAAGGTGATGGCAGTGAATGAAATGCACGACAATGGGCCTCAGGTTCACGTCATCGTATCTCTGTGCATTCAAATTGTCATTGATAAAATGCAATTGTGTCCATTGTCCGTAGCTTATGTCTGCCCATACCATAACCCCACTGCCACCATGTGGCACTCTGTTCACAACAGCAAACCGCTCGCCCACACAGCGCCATACACGTGGTCTGCAGTCGTGAGGCTGGTTGGACGTCCTGCCAAATTCTCGAAAACAATGTTGGATGCAGTTTATGGTAGAGAAATTAACATTCAATTCTCTGGCAACAGCTCTGGTGGACAATCAGCATGCCAATCGCACGCTCCCTCAAAAATGTTGACATCTGTGGCGTTGTGTGACAAAACTGCATATTTTAGAGTGACCTTTTATTGTCCCCAGCACAAGGTGCACCTGTGTAACAATCATGCTGTGGCCTCCATCATTCTTAAATGGCAGAAGCTTGGAATCACCAAGACTCTTCCTAGAGCTGGCCGCCTGGCCAAACTGAGCAATCGGGGGAGAAGGGCCTTGGTCAGGGAGGTGACCAAGAACCCGACAGAGCTCCAGAGTTCCTCTGTGGAGATGGGAGAACCTTCTAGAAGGACAACCAACTCTGCAGCACTCCACCAAATCAGGCATTTATGGTAGA
Organism: Salmo trutta; assembly: GCF_901001165.1. Lineage (NCBI taxonomy): Eukaryota > Metazoa > Chordata > Actinopteri > Salmoniformes > Salmonidae > Salmo > Salmo trutta. The sequence goes on along the minus strand of NC_042969.1, from coordinate 22,323,155 downwards.
GTGGCAAGACGGAAGCCACTCCTCAGTTAAAGGCACATGACAGCCCGCTTTGAGTTTGCCAAAAGGCACCTAAAGGACTCTGACCATGAAAAACCAGATTCTCTGGTCTGATGAAACCAAGATTGAACTCTTTAGCCTAAATGCCAAGTGTCACACCTGGAGGAAACCTGGCACCATCCCTATGGTGAAGCATGATGGTGGCAGCATCATGCTGTGGGGATGATTTTCAGCGGCAGAGACTGGGAGACTAGTACAGAGAGATCCTTGATGAAAACCTGCTCCCGAGCGCTCAGGACCTCAGACTGGGGCGAAGGTTCACCTTCCAACAGGACAACAACCCTAAGCACACAGCCAAGACAACGCAGGATTGGCTTTGGGACAAGTCTATGCATGTCCTTGAGTGGCCCAGCCAGAGTCCGGACTTGAACCCGTTCGAACATCTCTGGAGACCTGAAAATAGCTGTGCAGCAACGCTCCTCATCCAACCTGATCAAGCTTGAGAGGATCTGCAAAGAAGAATGGGAGAAACTCCCGAAATACAGGTGTGCCAAGCTTGTAGCTTCATTCCCAAGACGACACGAGTCTGTAATCACTGCCAAAGGTGCATCAACAAAGTACTGAGTAAAGGGTCTGAATACTTGTGGTATTTCAGTTTTTAGCAACAAAAAAACCCAGCCTGTTTTTGCTTTGTCATTATGGGGTATTGTGTGTAGATTGAGGTAAAAAAAACTAGAATAAGTCTAACGTAACAAAATGTGGAAAAAGTAAAGGGGTCTGCAGTTGATTCTTCTCTATGACTCTTAGATACTGAGGGGTAACCATTAGGAGAGGTCTGAGAATGACCTTGCTGAGTGAGCCCTAAGCTGGTCGCCCAGAAGAGACAAGAGAGAGAGCGAGAGAGGTGAAGGACAAAGAACTCTGGATTAGTCTCACTGACAGGGACCCGGGTCCAACAAGGTCTGGATTAGTAAAGAGAAGGATGATGAGGGAGGAAGTATGGATGGATGGATGGATGGAGAGCTCCTACTTACCATGACCTCTCCCCTGCAGGTGCATACATGTGAAGTCTATGAGGGGGAGAAGGTTTGGGGATGGTGCTAAGGGAGGAGGGAGAGAGAGATGGCAGAGAACACGGCGTGAGCTGACGTTTCAGGCAACCAGCAAGCATTCTAAGGCACTTTCATACCTAGCTAGCACAACCCATAATGAATCAATCATTTGCATCCATGTTTACTTGGAAATGCATTTTGGTTAGTCTCCACTGACTTTTTTTTATTTTTTTTAAATAATTTTTATTTAACTAGGCAAGTCAGTTCGGGGATTCGATCTAGCAACCTTTTGGTTACTGGCCCAACGCTCTAACCACTAGGCTACCTGCCGCCCCCACTTCACTCCATCACTATCCTAACTGTCCCTTAGGGAACATTGTGTATTAAACACACAACCATGGTGAGAAAGTTACCTTCCCACTGGCTGTGGGGGAAGATGCGGTGGTGGGAGCTGGGGCAGCTGGCAGGGTGAGAGGGGTACCCCCTGGCGTCTGTGTTGGCATTCTGGTCACACTCACACACATCAGAGACCTGGATGGAGAGACAGGGTTAAACAGCGTACGACCCTAGTCGTGAAGGCGGCATTGGCATAGACACTTACACAGGCGATGAGATCAGCCCTGTTCATCTTCTCACAGGCTTGGTTTTCTTGCCTGCAACGAGAGAGAGACATGTGAATAATGGTCCATTTGAACTACAGAGAGGCACGTATGATGGTTGACCTCATTGGTGATGCTAATGTTTTTATTTGTTACTGTGGCTATTTTCACCATAGACTATTGAACACAATGCCTTATGCACAATGTATTAGAGTGACCGTTGATCAGCTGACAATAACTGAGGACTACCGTCATGGACAGGCGTGTGTGTGTCTGTACGCTTGCTTCATGTTGAGCCCAATGATGAGCGGAGGTAGGATGACGCCGTATCCAACTGATTAGAATAGACATCATGATGAGTCAAGTGTCCTCCACTCCGCAGCACCAGACAGACATCATGACAGTCTCATGTCTCGGTCTATTTACAGAAGAACGTCTCCCTCCAGTCTATTCACAGCGGACGGCTCACATCACATCAGTCTTTTCAAAACCATGTTAGGGCTGTTTGTGTTCTACATAATAACTAAACAAAACACTCATACAAAGCCCCAAAGTCCAGATTAACATACAACTTGTTTGATTGAATGCCAGCCATCAGCCTTCTCTGGGAAGGCAGGAAGTAAAGTAGACAGCAAAGCCTTGGTGTTTTAATCCGTTGAGGAAATGGTGTATTTTAGCAATACAATTAAATGCTTCAAAGCCAACCTGGCCGTGTTGATATTGTTCTCTGCGTCTACGAGAGCCTCGGCGTGGTCCAGGTCCATTCCAGAACTCGTGGCGTTATGGGAGTCACAATCCTGGACCTCCTGGGAGAAAACAGAAACAATGTCTCAAGAATTAGACTTCATTTCTTACACACACACACGTATCCACTTGCCAAGTAGTACCCTTAAGCACAGACCAACATGTAGGCTCTCTGTCAAATGGAGGCACCAATAACAGCCAACTGTGAGGTTATTTTGATGAGATGCTATAGCTTGAATTCCTGGAATGTGGGCTCCTTTCCTTTCTATTAAGTGGGTGAAGATGGCCCTGTATGTATACATGTATGGAGAGGGGAGGAGTGTCTGTGGTCTGAACAGGTGTTGTGGTTATTCTTTGGGGGGCAGGCAGACTATTTAAAGAGGGTGACCCAATTCATGGAGAGAATCCCACCTCTGGGCTGAGGGGCTGTGGAGCTATGGAGCCTAGCCAGCAGGCATCTCTGTGGTGGTGGAGGAGAGAGGGAGAAGTTGGGTAGACATCAGCATAAACGAGCTGCCATTTTATTTAGGGTTCACCCAGCCTCTATCCAAGGCCAGTAGCCAGGAGAGCTAAAATGGTGCCCAGGAACACTGATGGACCAATGACTGCCATGTCAGAAGACACTAGTCATCTACAAAGATATCTTCAGATGTCTCCCCCCAAATCCATGACATCATCTTATGCTATACAGGCTAATTCTGATTCTGTGTAGGATATCTAAAGTGCATCAAATTGGCAGTTATCTAGTGTGTGTGATGGTGATTGTCAGGCAGGACTGGCTGTGCTTGGCCAGAACAGTGTATGAGGTCCTCTCGTCTCCCAGCACCCCAGCCCTCCCAGGAGAATTACATCTTTGTTATGGGCCACACAAAAGGCCATGCTGATAGCAACAAGCATCAACCTTGTAATGAATTGATAACGACCGGGCTCAGTATGGTAAACATGCAATATTCTGCTGACAGCCAGAGCATGTGGAGTTGTTTGTCTGCGATGTGTGTGTTTGTGAGTGACTGACTCTACAGTATGACAAAACAAATGACTAAAATGTAAAATGACTGACCTGTTGGGCCTCAGGGCTGTGCTCTGAGTGCTGCTCCGTCTCTGTGACTGACAGGGGACTGCTTGTGGGGCCCTCCTCACTCTCACACAGGCCCTCTTCACCATGGTCCTCTTCACCATGGCCCTCGCATGGCCCCCCTGGCCCTGGCCTCTCACTGGGGCCCGCCCTGTGGGAACCAACCAAGTCATTAGCCATAATAAGCCCCATGGAGCAACAATCAGCATTGCTGGCTGTCAGCTGTGGTAACACGACCTTTCTGGAGCTGCCTACCACCAAGTTCTGTCCAGAATGTACAGTATGGGTGAACAGGGTGACAGGGGAATGCATGTTAGAGTGAATGGCTAAGTGTGCATGCTTTGATACATGTCATTCTGTACGTGTCGAAATAGTTGCATCATGTATGTTGAATTTTTATTTATTTAACTAGGCAAGTCAGTTAAGAACAAATTCTTATTTACAATAACTGCCTACCCTGGCCAAACCCGGATGAGCCAATTGTGCACCGCCCTATGGGACTCCCAATCATGGCCGGATGTGATACAGCCTGGATTCGAACCAGGGACTGTAGTGACGCCTCATGCACTGAGATGCAGTGCCTTAAACCGCTGACCCACTTGGGAGCCCAATGTGCATTTGTATGTGTGTGAAGTGCAATATCTTGTGAGTACATGTAAGTGTGTGTGTTCACTGCTCACCCTTGCCTCTCATAGATCTCATTGTCGATGGAGCTCTTGAGGTAAAAGAAGTGCTGTCCCACCGCAGCATGGATGGTCCTCTTTATAATGCTGCAGAAACAACACAAGCCCAAAGTATTAACTTCTGTTGCCACAGTACTAACCCTCTGAATCCATCTAATTAGGAGCATGAGAAGCTGAGTTGAATCGCTCCGCGACCCATTTCCTGATCTCTGGCAGGTATAATAAAGTCAACCAGGGAAAAGTCCTGTGATATATACAGCACTATCTGAACTAAGAACCAAACTCCCTGCTCATTAAGCTGTACTGAACTCTGCTGTATTCCTGGCTTCAGAAGTGTGCATAAATGGATAAAGGGTTAGCTTTAGCATAGCCATCTATGAAGGGGCCAAGCAGCCCCTGGCAAGAACCCAATCACAAGACTGCATAGAGTCCTGGTCACCATTTTGTGGTATAGTTGAGCCCAATATATATGCATGTACATCATTGGCTGTGCCCAGCTCTGCAACAAACCCTTATCCGTTTTCAGAGAGGACATTCTGTTTACGTACGGTGCATTTGGAAAATATTCAGACCCTTTGACTTTTTCCACATTTTGTTACCTTACAGCCTATTTTGTTACCTTACAGCCTAAGTATTCAGACCCTTTACTCAGTACTTTGTTGAAGCACCTTTGGCAGCGATTACAGCATTGAGTCTTCTTGGGTATGATGCTACAAGCTTGGCACACCTGTATTTGGGGAGTTTCTCCCATTATTCTCTGCAGATCCTCTCAAGCTCTGTCAGGTTGGATGGGAAGCATCGCTGCACAGCAATTTTCAGGTCTCTCCAGAGATGTTAGATCGCGTTCAAGTCCGGGCTCTGGCTGAGCCACCTGCGTGTGCATGGTGTGAGTGTAGGTGTGAGTGTGCGTGACGTGAGTGTGAGTGACGCGAGTGTGCGTGTGCACGTGACGTAGGTGTGAGCGTGACGTGAGTGTGGGTGTGCGAGACGTGAGTGTGGGTGTGCGAGACGTGAGTGTGGGTGTGAGTGACGTGAGTGTGGGTGTGAGTGTGGGTGTGAGTGGCGTGGGTGTGCGCGTGACGTGTGGGTGGGTGTGCGCGTGACGTGAGTGGGCGTGTGTGCGTGAGTGTGCGTGACGCGAGTGTGGGCGTGCGTGAGTGTGGATGTGCGTGACGCGAGTGTAGGTGTGAGTGACGTGGGTGTGCGTGACGTGAGTGTGTGCGACGTGCTTGTGCGTGACGAGAGTGTGAGTGACATGATTGTGCGTGACGTAGGTGTGTGTGTGCGTGACGAGAGTGTGTGTGTGCGTGACGAGAGTGTGTGTGTGCGTGACGAGAGTGTGTGTGTGCGTGAGGTGATTGTGCGTGACGTAGGTGTGAGTGTGCGTGTGACTTGAGTGTGAGTGACACGAGTGTGAGTGACACGAGTGTGAGTGACACGAGTGTGAGTGACACGAGTGTGAGTGACACGAGTGTGCGTGACGAGAGTGTGAGTGTGTGCGTGCGTGAAGTGAGTGTGGGTGTGTGTGACGTGAGTGTGAGTGACACGAGTGTGAGTGACGCGAGTGTGCGTGACGCGAGTGTGAGTGACACGAGTGTGCGTGCGTGACAAGCGTGACACGCAGTGTGGGTGCGCGTGGCGTAGTGTGGGTGTGCGCGTGGCGTAGTGTGGGTGCGCGTGGCGTAGTGTGGGTGCGCGTGGCGTAGTGTGGGTGCGCGTGGCGTAGTGTGGGTGCGCGTGGCGTAGTGTGGGTGCGCGTGGCGTAGTGTGGGTGCGCGTGGCGTAGTGTGGGTGCGCGTGGCGTAGTGTGGGTGCGCGTGGCGTAGTGTGGGTGCGCGTGGCGTAGTGTGGGTGTGCGCGTGGCGTAGTGTGGGTGCGCGTGGCGTAGTGTGGGTGCGCGTGGCGTAGTGTGGGTGCGCGTGGCGTAGTGTGGGTGCGCGTGGCGTAGTGTGGGTGCGCGTGGCGTAGTGTGGGTGCGCGTGGCGTAGTGTTGGTGCGCGTGGCGTAGTGTGGGTGCGCGTGGCGTAGTGTGGGTGCGCGTGGCGTAGTGTGGGTGCGCGTGGCGTAGTGTGGGTGCGCGTGGCGTAGTGTGGGTGCGCGTGGCGCGAGTGTGGGTGCGCGTGGCGCGAGTGTGGGTGCGCGTGGCGCGAGTGTGGGTGCGCGTGGCGCGAGTGTGGGTGTGCGTGACACGAGTTTGCATAGCAACCCCATCCTGATGCCACACAAATACAGGGTCCATTCCAATGATGTGGGTAAATATCAAACAGTACACCGCCTGCCTCTCTGCTCATCAGGCAGTGCTGGGGCAGCTGACAGGAAGAAGGGGCCGGGTTGATTCAGCAGTATGCGCCCTCCGGCTCATAAACAAAGTGTTGCATGCCAGGATTCTGTGCTTACATAACATCCCACCACTGTTAGCGCCAGTGTCGAGTTGAGCCAGAGTTTCCCTTTTGGGGGGGGGGGGGGGGCAACTAAAGGGGCACCCCAGGGGAAAAGACAGGTGCTCTAAAGGTTGATATTGACAGGGTGGGTCACCTCCTCAAGCATGCCATACAGACACAAACGTTAACTGTAGAATGGTGTTACTGTCCCATCCTAGATCTGTGAAACCACTGACTGTAGAGACTCTGACCCACCACAGAATATTAGAGGGGTTCACCATCTCCAGTATCACTTATCACAGCCAACAGGACCTCCATATGCCAATAGGATTCAGTGCTCTTTCTCTAGTGTTAAAAATCTATCCCCTTAGCTCTCACCTCAGTCTCTGCCCAGCTGCTCAAATATATTCAATAACACCTTAATTATTAACCTCCTCTCCCCCCTTTTGTTTACTGAGAAAAAAGCAGCACTCTGATTCCACACTGACTGTGCAGTAAGAGGCATAAACACTGAAGCCACAAGCTGTCAGAGACTAAACAGGCCAGACACTCAGTCGCCCACCACCGCACCTCCCCTTCTGACAGTTAAACACGTTACGTAAAAATTTCAGCACACCTAGACAATGACGCCTTCCCTGTGGCTCAGTTGGTAGAGCATGGTGTTTGCAACACCAGCATGGTGTGTGCAACGCCAGGGTTGTGGGTTCGATTCCCACGGGGGGCCAGTACAATTATTATTATTTTTAAAACTGCATGAAATGAAAATGAAATGTATGTATTCCCTACTGTAAGTCGCTCTGGATAAGAGCATCCGCTAAATGACTCAAATATTTGGACTTTGGCCAGCGAAGCAGCCAGTATGGCTCAACAGAGAAAGAGAGAGTATAGTTGAGTATTGGTCTACTGAGTTCAGATGACATAACCAGCACCATTCCATCTCACTGAATCCCAAGGTAGTCCTTATTTTGCAGTCAGCAATGAGAGTGCTGTTGGACAGGGCCAGACACAGGCCAGAGCGCACAGCACTGAGAGATCTGTTAGTGCAGCTCCCACTCAATCAGATCAGACTCCTTCTCATCAGTCCTGTTTCTCAGACTGTGGAGAAATCAGCATGTGTGACTAGATGGAACACAGACCAAGGTTTTTGGAGTCAAAGACAAAAAGCTTTACTAGCTTTAGAAAGCCCTGGAGCGCCTCATGCATTTGGCTAACGTAATGAGGTGAAATAAGCGGGCCAGCTTTGCCAAAGTGATTTGGGTAAGGAGGACTGCCATATCATCTGCCACATAGCTCTTTGACAAAGTAGATTGCTGACCTGACCTCACCTCCTGATCACAGGGAAAAGGGCTCCAAGTGGTAGGTCAGAACAATCTTCTTCCAAAATACAGGTAGCCTAGGCTTTTGACTCTTAAACTCTTCCGGGAGCCAAATGCTGCCATACATCACACTGTTTCAGCAGGTACTTCAAGAAAAGCATCCCCCCCACACACTTTCCCAGGCTTGACCTTTCAGCTCGTAAACACCTCTTTTCCTTATGAAAACTAAACATGTGTCAATCAGACCTGCAACCTTCCTGTGGGGGTAGTAGTGGAGGTTTAGAATTAGTCCTCTGATTAACAAGTTCATCATTAACTACCTGGGCATGACCTCTCAGTGACATCATGGGGCTGTATTAATCTATCATACACTACAAATCTCAAAACTGTATGTGACAATATACACAAGCTGTCACAATCCTCCTCCCCCTCATCCTTCCCACCCAGCCCCACCGGGACTTTGCCTGTACAGCAGAATTTCACACACCATTTTCACCGGTTGTTGGTTCTGCTTGGTTAGTCGAGTGCCGTTTTTTTATGGGTTATCTGGACTGAGCATTTATTGGTGATAAATTCTGTATGAGCAGGTAAAAAGAGCAAACCCTGACTACCTGGGTACATATTGTGGAACTCTGTCCTTGGCTGGCTGGCTGTGTACTGTTGGGCTCAGCTGCAGTAAACAATCCAAAACCCTGCTCAAATACAGGACTGCCTGACACAACCAGGGAACCTGACCCGCTGGCCAATTACCTGGCCTGAGGGGGGCGGGCTTCCCCAACCGATGCCCAGTAAACACAGAATACAACACAGCAGCCCCCCAATCACTAAACACACACACACTGACACCCGTCACCCTGGCTTTTATATAACCTGCACATCACCCCTATGTCCGCTTGGCACCCATATCCTACTCAATCATATCCCACTGGCAGGGCTGGCTCACTTACAGCTTCTGACTGGAGCTCAGCTAGGGGGACAGGATGGCCACACCCAGGCTCTCTTTAGCCATTACCTCATCTGTTTGTCTCGGGAGTGATAAGGAACAAACACACAGAGATACACATCATATACACTCTCCATACATCCTGAGCCAGGTCACCGGCCCACCTGAACTGACCATGATGGAATCAGTTCAGGGAGTTCCATGTGTTCTGAGAATGCTTCATCATGTCCACTTGCAGCAAAAGGGTCAGGTTTGTTGTTAATCTGAATGTTTTGTTGACCCATTTATCATTGCTACAGTTGTTTAGTTGCTATAAAAGTAATCTTTCCTGGGTGTGTTAGAATTCCTAGGAAATTAAGATAAGTCTGTCCAACTACTGTGGGCGAGAACTGATAACATATGTTATATTTGTTATGTAGGTCGCGTGGATACTATATTCCAAGCCAGGTAGTGCATATCAGAGCCATATATTCTAAACATACGGCTCTGGTGCCTATAGCCTTGACATAATCAGGTAATGAGACAAGGTAAGCTAGGAAAGGACGGTAGTAGGAAGTAACTAAGAGGTGAAGGGGGTGGGATGTAGCTGGACATGACGCCCGCAGAGGAACTTCAAAATAAACCCAGGAGCAGACCCCAACACCAGGAGTGGGTATATGGAATATATTCAGTAGGAGGAACTTGTTTTGATGGGCCCAGGCCACGAGTGGAGCTGGAGTCCACCTTGTAGGGTGCTGCTAACCATGTAAACGCCTCTCAATGTGTCTACGAAGAGTCACTCCGCCGTCCTCGTGAAAGAGACAGCAAGTGCTCTGTTGACACAGATAAGAGCGGTAGGTTTCTGTGGCATGCAGTGGCCTCAGAGCCCTCATAAATAATGTACACAGGGTCTTCAGGACAGGTCTGGCTGGAGAAAGTAGACCATGAGGAGGAGTTTGGCCAAGGGGCTGTTGATCCTTTGGCTCGGACACTGTCCAAGTCTCACATGACACCCTATTATGGGCCCTGGTCAAAAGTGGTGCACAATGTAGGTAATAGGGTGCTGTGTTGGATGCAACCACTGGCTTTAAAAGCAAGTGATGGTGGCGTTGTGAAGGAAGGCATGCAGGCAGGCACTGAGTTGGAGAGGTGGACAGGGTGAGGGAAGGGGGAAGAGGTGGAGGGAGGTCTGTGACCCTGCCACCTCACGCAGTCACTATGGTGCAAACAGCTGTTCACACATTCCCCTGTCTCGCACCTCAGCCAACAGCATGTCTCAAGAACGCTGTTCCTCATCACCAGAGTTTATTTCTGTGCCCCATAAAAAAAAAATGTAGCGGGGAACGGATGGTGGACGGTCCAATGGGCTTATATTTAGATTTGATGGGAGCTGTCGCTGAGATGTTGTCAGGGCACAATGGGGACAAGCTTAATGTCTGTTAGGGCTCGGCACAAACAAGTCAGCAAAGCCTGCAGTTTTTCCCTCCATGACTGAATGACATCGGACATGATCAGTCAAGTGTTACTGTTGATCCATGACCACCATCATAAGCAAAACATTTAAGACATTCTTCTTGTTGAGGATGGTGGTCAATTGCCTTGAATAAAAATATAAAAAATTGGGTTAAGACTATTTAATTGGACATTAATTTAAAAAAGACATGACAACTTAATACTGCACAGACATTCCTTCAAAAGCAGAACTGTGACTGCAGAATAACCCCAGGCATCACAACAATAGTTGTGAGGGATACTGTCAGGCACTAGTTCTGTTGGTTGCCTTTTCATCTCTATTAAGGCCTCCCGAGTGGCACAGCGGTCTAAGGCACTGCATTGCAGTGTTAGAGGCGTCACTTCAGACCCGGGTTCGATCCCGGTCTGTATCACAACCGGCCGTAATCGGGAGTTTCATAGGGTGGCGCACAATTGGCCCAGCGTCGTCCGGGTTAGGGGAGGGTTTGGCCGGGGGGACTTTACAAGTAGGCCGTCATTGTAAATAAGAATTTGTTCTTAACGGACTTGCTTAGTTAAATAATCAGGTAAAAAATTGCAGTGCTTGCCCCAACTCCATCATTCCATCAGTGTCTTCAGAAGGTATTCACACCATGACTTTTCCCACATTTTGTTGTGTTAAAGTCTGAATTTAAAATTGATTACATTTCGTTTTTTTTGTCATTGGCATACACACAATACCCCATAATGTCAAAGTGGAATTATGTTTTTCAAAATATTTACAAATGAATCAAAAATGCAAAGCTGAAATATCTTGAGTCAATAAGTATTCAACTTTTGTTAAGGCAAGCCTAAATAAGTTCAGGAGTAAACATTTGCTTAATAAGTCACATAAGTTGCATGGACACACTGTGTACAATAATGGTGTTTAACATGATTTTTCAATGACTACCTGGTCTCCGTACCCCTCCCTCAGTCAAGCAGGGAATTTCAAACATGGATTCAACCACAAATACCAGGGAGGTTTTACAATGCCTCGTAAAGAAGGGCACATACTGGTAGATGGATGAAAAAAAAGCAGACGTTGAATATTACTTTGAGCATTGTGAAGTTCTTAATTACATTGTGGATGGTGTATTGATACACCCGATCACTACAAAAATACAGGTGTCCTTCCTAACTCAGGTGCCGGAGAGGAAGGAAACCGCTCAGGGATTTCACCATGAGCCCAATGGTGACTTTAAAACAGTTAGAGTTTAATGGCTGTGATTGGAGAAAACTGAAGATAGGTCAACATATTCCAAAACATGCATCCTGTTTACAACTAAAGTAACTAAAGTAATACTGCAAAAAAAGTTGTAACGCAATTAACTTTTTGTCCTGAATACAAAGTGTTATGTTTGGGGCAAATCCAACACATTACTGAGTATCACTGCATCATGTTATGGGTATGTTTAATAGTTAAGGATAAAAAAATAAAGCTAAGCACAGTCAAAATCCTAGAGGAATACCTGGTTTAGTCCACTTTCCACTAGACACGGAGATAAATTCATCTTTCAGCAGCACAATTACCTAAAACACAAGGCCAAATATACACTGGAGTTGCTTACCAAGAAGACAGTGAATGTTCCTGACTGCATTTATTGTAGCTGGGGATTTTAACAAAGCAAATTTGAGAACAAGGCTACCAAAATTCTAATCAGCATATTGATTGCACGCAGGGCTAATACTCTCGACCACTGCTACTCTAACTTCCGCGATGCATACAAAGCCTCCCAAACCCTCCCTTCGACAAATCCGACCAAGACGCCATCTTGCTCATACCGTCTTAAAAGGCAGAAACTCAAAATGGATGTACCAGTGACGAGAACCATTCAACGCTGATCTGACCAATCGGAAGCCACGCCATTTGGAGATGTTGTACCCAGTGTGACTATTAAAACCTACCCTAACCAGAAACCGTGGATGGATGGCGGCATTCGCGCAAAACTGAAAGCGCGATCCACTGCATTTAACCATGAAGAGGTCTGGAAATATGGCTGAATATAAACAGTGTAGTTATTCTCTCCACAAGGCAATCAAACAAGCGAAATGCCAGTCCAAGGACAAGGTGGAGTCGCAATTCAACGGCTCAGACACGAGACGTATGTGCCAGGGTCTACAGGAAATCACGGACTACAAAAACAAAAAACAGCCATGTCACGGACACCGACGTCACGCTTCCAGACAAACTAACCACCTTCTTTGCCCGCTTTGAGGATAATACAGTGCCACCATCACGGTTCACTAACAAAGACTGCGCCCACCGTGGATAACGCGAGTCAAACATTTTAAACGCGTTTACCCTCGCAAGGCCCAGACGGCATCCCTAGCCGTGTCCTCAGAGCATGCGCAGACCAGCTGGCTGGCTGGTGTTTATGGACATATTCAATCACTCCCTATCCCAGTCTGCCACATGCTTCAATACAGCTACCAATGTTCCTGTACCCAAGAAGACAAAGATAACTAAATGACTACCACCCCATTGCACTCACTTCTGTCATCATGAAATCCTTTGAGAGGCTAGTCAAGGATCAAATCACCGCCACCTTACCGGCCACCCTAGACCCACTTCAGTTTGCATACCGCCCCAACAGGTCCACAGATGACACAATCACCATCACACTGCCCTATCCCATCTGGACAAAAATAAAACCTATGTAAGAATGATGTTCATTGACTACAGCTCAGCATTCAACACCATAGTACCCTCCAAGCTCATCATCAAGCTGGAGGCCCTGGGTCTCAACCACGCCCTGTGCAACTGTGTCCTGGACTTTGACGGGCCACGCCCAGGTGGTGAAGGTAGCAAACAACATCTCCACTTCGCTGACCCTCAAAACTGGGGCCCCACAAGGGTGTGTGCTGAGCCTTCTCCTATACTCCGTGCGTGTTCACCTACAACCGTGTGGCCATGCAAGCCTCCAACTCAATCATGAAGTTTGCAGATGACACAACAGTAGTGGGGTTGATCACCAACAACGATGAGACAGCCTACAGGGAGGAGGTGAAGGCCCTTGGAGTGTGGTGTCTCACTCAATGTCAACAAAACAAAAGGAGATGATTGTGGACTTCAGGAAACAGCAGAAGGAGCACCACCCCCATCCACATCGAAGGGACAGCCATGGAGATGGTGGAAAGTTAAGTTCCTTGGCGTACACATCACAGACAAACTGAACTGGTCCACCCACACAGACAGTGTGATGTAGAAGGCACAACAGCGCCTCTTCAACCTCAGGAGGCTGAAGAAATTTGGCTTGTCACCCAAAACCCTGACAAACTTTTACAGATGCACAATCGAGAGCATCTTGTCGGGCTGTATCACAGTATGGTACGGCAACTGCACAGCCCTCAACCGCAAGGCTCTCCAGAGGTTGGTGCGGTCTGCACAACGCGTCACAGGGGTCAAACTACCTGCCCTCCATGACACCTACAGCACCCGATGTCACAGGAAGGCCAAAAAGATCATCAAGGACAACAACTACCTAAGCCACTGCCCGTTCACACCGCTATCATCTAGAAGGCGAGGTCAGTACAGGTGCATCAAAGCTGGGACCGAGAGATTGAAAAACAGCTTCTATCTCAAGGCCATCAGACTGCTAAACAGCAAACACTAACTCAGAGGCTGCTGCCTACATTGAGACTCAATCACTGGACACTTTAATAAATGGATCACTAGTCACTTTAAATAATGCCACTTTAATCATGTTTACATATCTTACATTACTCATATCACATGTATATATACTGTATTTTATACCATCTATTGCACCTTGCCTATGCCGCTCGACCATCGCTCATCAATATACTTATATGTACATATCCTCATTCACCCCTTTAGATGTGTGTATTAGGTAGTTGTTGGGGAATTGTTAGATTACTTGTTAGATATTACTGCACTGTCGGAACAAGAAGCACAAGCATTTCGCTACACTCGCATTAACATCTGCATGTGACCAACAAAATTTGATTTGAAGTTAGTCGACGTAAATCTGCTTGAAAATCTATGGCAAGACCTGAAAATGGTTATCCAGCAACGATCAGCAACCAATTTTACAGAGCTTGAATAGTTTTGAAAATGTTGCACAATCCAGGTATGGAAAGGTCTTAGAGACTTAAAGATGAACTGCTGTAATCGCTGCCAAAGGTGGTTCTACAAAGTATTGATTCAAGGGTGTGAATACTTATGTAGATGAGATATCTGTATTTCATTTTCATTACATTTGCTAACATTTATAGAAATATGTTTTCACTGTGTCATTATAGGGTATTGTGTGTAGATGGGTGAGAAAGAAATCTATTGAATCCATGTTGAATTCAGGCTGTATCAACAAAATGTGGAACAAGTCAAGGGGTATGAATACTTTCTGAAGGCACTGATTAAGGCATTTAATGTTGACTGCATGATTATGTCTGGGTCAGCTGTAGCAGCTGCCACCCAAAGCCTTTCCCTTTCCCCATCCCACAACATGCTTTCATGTCCAACCACCAACCAGCCTTAAACAGAACGACCAGAAGCGTGCACACAACACACACACACACACACACACACACACACACACACACACACCTACAGTTCAGTTTTACTTCAGGTGACTACCTCATGAAGCTGTTTGAGAAAATGCCAAGAGTGTGCAAAGCTATCATCAAGGCAAAGGGTGGCTATTTGAAGAATCAAAATAAATAAATCTAAATATATATTTTATAACACGTGATGCATCGATATGACATTTTTGTCCGATACCGATATTTTCCTTGCCGAAAAAGAAAACGATACGATAAACGATATAGATAAACGATATAAAACATTTAGCGGCCTTTTAAGCATTCCAGTATAGTTAACACACACACGCAGCGGTCTAAGGCACTGCATCGCAGTGCAAAAGGCGTCACTACAGTCCCTGGTTCGAATCCAGGCTGCATCACATCCGGCTCTGATCGGGAGTCCCACAGGGCGGCGCACAATTGGCCCAGAGTCGTCCGGGTTTGGCTGGAGTAGGCCGTCATTGTAAATAAGAATTTGTTCTTAACTGACTTGCATAGTTAAATAAAAGGTTACACACACACCAAAAAAGTTATTTTGTTGGCATTTACGTATGTCCCCATTACCAGTAAAACATAATCAAAACCTATTTAACTTACTTGCTGTGCTGTTGCGTTGTTCATTTGTTAATTCGTTTCATTCTCAACCAGGATTTCTATGGAAAACCGTTAGGGTCTTTGCGTGTCAAAAAATACACTATTTAACACTATTTGACATGTCAAATAAGCTTGTTGACCAATCAGCACCTGAATATGACTGCACATCACATAAATATTTAACGCGTTCATACATTTTTTACGTAGATATTACACATTGATTACACTATCACTCGTATTTCATATGTCACAACGATTCATCGCCACGTATGCTATGATGCTGGTAAAGTTGTCTCGCGCACCTACAGTGCTGGTCATAAAAAAGCTAGCTAACTCATGGATGCAAACAATGTTCTTCCCCAAAAACATAGCAAAACGACAATCTGTTTCAGTAGCTATAGTTAGCTAGCTAACTATATAGCTAGATGTCATCTAAAATAACCCTAATTTATAAGACAGTTCTTATTTGATTAATGGTCGGACCCATCTATGTGAAGTTAGCCACAATAGTGGCCTTTGCGGTTAGCCTTCAAAATAAAAGTATGGCATAATTCTACTATTTGTATCACTGTCAATTACATACTTTTATTTTGAAGGCAAATTGCAAATTCCACTATTGTGCCTAATCCTTATTGTGGCTAATCCTTATATCTTCACAACACATAACACGGTCCGGTCAAGCCTCACTAGCCAGATGAAGCTAGCTGGCTGTTTATAACGTTAGCTTTGGGCAACAGGGTTAAGTAGCTGGCTAGCCATTTATTTACATGAACTGAAGTTCAATTTCAATAGGCAAACAAGTGTCAACCTAGCTAATACTTACTCACAAGGATTCCTAAATCATTGCTAAGAATAATGAAAATTACTGCAGTTTCTACTGGTCATTGTTTTCAGGCTGGTTGTATTGGTGCTAGCTAGGTACCAAGCTAAAGCTAGCTACCCCAGAAGTTGCGGTCGAACAAATGATGCTTTATTATCAACGCCGTATTGTGAACACATCGTTCGTGGCCGGTGTTTGCTGACTTTTTTGTACAGCTTTGGCAGTGCTACTGTATCTGTGTTGCAAGTATAGCGCAACATTTTACGTGGCATCGTTACATCATGTACCGTCATTATATAGGTATGCACGTCGGCTTTGACATGAGTTTTACACATTGGGTGTTAAACTAGACATCGGTCGATACCGATGTTCGCATTTTTAGCTAATATCGTCCACTTCCAACATGTTCACCGATATATCGTGCATCCCTATTTAACACTTTTTTGGTTACTACATGATTCCATGTGTTATTTCATAGTTGATGTCTTCACTATTATTGTACAATGTAGAAAATAGTCAAAATAAAGAAAAACCCTGGAATGAGTAGGTGTCCAAACTTTTGACTGATACTGTATGCTTTTATTTTTAATACATTTGCAAACATTTCTAAAAACATGTTTTTGCATTGTCATTGAGGTATTGTGTGTAGATTAATGAGGAAAAAAAGTCAAGGGGTCTGAATACTTTCCAAATGCACTGTACACATGGGGTACTGTTACCGAGTCAATGTCTGGGGGTACAGGTTAGTCGAGGTAATATGTACATGTAAGTAGAGGTAAAGTTACTATGCATAGATAAACAGCGTGTGTGTGTTCAATGCAAATAGTCCGGGTAGCCATTTGATTAATTGTTCAGCAGTCTTATGGCTTGGGGGAGTAGAAGCTGTTAAGGAGCCTTTTGGACCTAGACTTGGTGCTCCGGTACCGCTTGCCATGCATACAGCAGAGGTAACAGTCTATGAAGTCAGACAATTTTTTGGACATTCCTCTGACGCCGCCTGGTATACAGGTCCTGGATGGCAGGAAGCTTGGCCCCATTGATGTACTGGGCCATACTCACTACCCTTTGTAGCGCCTTACGTTCGGATGCTGAGCAGTTGCCATACCAGGCGGTGATGCAACAGGTCAGGATGCTCTCGATGGTGCAGCTGTAGAACTTTGAGGATCTGGGGACCCAGTGTTGCAGATGTGTTGTTGCCTACCCTCACCACCTGGGGGGTGGCCCGTCAGGAAGTCCAGGATCCAGTTGCAGAGGGAGGTGTTTAGTCCCAGGGTCCTGAGCTTAGTGATGAGCTTTGTGGGCACTAAAAGGGGACCGAGGGAAACTAACATGGTCCAAGCACACCAAGACAGTCGTGAAGAGGGCACGACAACACCTATTCCCCCTCAGGAGACTGAAAAGATTTGGCATGGGTCCACAGATCCTCAAAAGTTTCTACAGCTGCACCATCGAGAGCATCCCGACTGGTTGCATCATTGCCTGGTATGGCAACTGCTCGGCCTCCGACCGCAATGCACTACAGAGGGTAATGCGAACGGCCTAGTACAACACTGGAGCCAAACTTCCTGCCATTCAGGACATCTATACCAGGCGGTGTCAGAGGAAGGCCCTAAAAATGTTCAAAGACTCCAGCCACCCTAGTCATAGACTGTTCTCTCTGCTATCGCACGGCAAGCGGTACCGGAGCGCCAAGTCTAGGTCCAGGAGGCTTCTAAACAGCTTCTACCCCCAAGCCATAGGACTCCTGAACACCTAGTCAAATGGCTACCCAGACTATTTGCAGTGCTCCCACCCTCTCTTTACACCTCTGCTACTCTCTGTTGTCATCTACGCATATTAATAACTTTGCATGTACATCTTACCTCAAATAACCGGTGCCCCCGCACATTGACTCTATCGGTACCCCATATATATATATATATATATATATATATATATATATATATATATATATATATATATATATATATATATATATATATATATATATATATATATATATATATATATATACATACATACACACACACACACACACACACACACACACACACACACACACACACACACACACACACACACACACACATATATATACACACACACGTGTCGCTATTGTCATTTCACTGCTGCTCTTTAATTACTTGTTGCAATTATCTCAACTTTTTTTTTTTTTTTTTACTGCATTGTTGGTTAGGGGCTCGTAAGTAAGCATTTCACTGTAAGGTCTAAACCTGTTGTATTCGGCCCATGTGACTAATAACATTTGATTTGATTAATATAATTTAACCGGCCTGTCATTCCAGACCAGCCTGACATTTAGCTGCTGTATGGTGGCCCTGTGGTGGAGCTCTCAACAGCCCTGTTGGCGCTCCGCTCAGATCAAAGTGGGTGCAGGTGCACTGGAACTAAACAGAGAGAGGAGATCAGCACAAAGACTTCCAGGGATGAGGACTTTCTCTCAGATCTAGACCTCAGGACTTTTGAAAGGAGACGCACTCATCCATTTAGCACTGTGGAGACTTGAGATCACAGCAGCTTTGCCTGGCAGAGACGCTGCTACCCCGGTTCTGGGAAAAGTCTTATTTGGACTAGCACTATTTTGCTCCATGCATGGAATGAGAAAAACGTGATCTAAGTCACTACTTTTCTCAGTGTATTGAAACTTGGGGTCAGGAGCCCATGTGGGGTCACATGATTGAAAAATGGGGTCACGATTCCAATTATATAAGACTGTATCATGTGGGAGCTGAGCTGACCCTATAACATTATGCTGTAAGAGATCTTTATGGCTTCCCCCACCAGATTCAAGAACATAGCTGTGGTGAAGCAGGCAGCTGGGCTGGAATGTGACACCACACCAGGCTCATATTCAGCCTGAACATGTCCACACACACTCTGAAACATGAGAGTTGGGTGTATGTACACCAGGGAGGCTACAAGAGTACATGGAGGGGTCTGTGTGTTTATACAGCGTAGATGTGTATAGATGAATCATAAGAATTAGAGACACTTTTCTATTCTCAGTGTATTTATGGTCTGTAATTGTTCATGTCCTTTGTCTACGCTTGATATGTTTGCAATATATGCACAAAGCCATAAACCAAGTCATTATTTATCTGATCTTACCCTGAAGAGGGGGTGACCTGGACCTGGGTGTTACTGTGTTGGGGGGATTCAGAGGCGGAAGGGGGGCCATCCTCGCCATCTTGGGGCAGCTCCTCAAACGCCTCTAATTTGTCATCGTCCAGGAGTTCTGTGATCTGCAGGAGAGAGAAGGGTCGGGGGACATTTTAGACAGAGGCCCTCCAACAGATGTCATCTTATTGAAGTAGGCGAGAAGGTTTAAGTATCATCATACATGACACCTCTGACGGAGCTGTACCACAACAAACTATCAGCCAGACAACATTATGTAGGTTACAGGGGGCTGGGAAATATTGCCAAAATATAATTTCACAATATTTTTCTTATTTCTGATGGCAGTGTTTTCCACTATCGCTGGCTGTTGGCTATAAAGCCGACTACAGCATAATGTTCAGCCAAGTACTTTTTCCACTTAAATTAACTAAAGTCAGCCGAACCCTCTCCAGCTAGAATGAATGATATGCATCTTCTAGTGATCTATTGATAGGACACAAAGTGAGCAGTGACAGGGAAACCCTGCTGGTTTGACAGTCTGCTGTCGGTCCCGACTCTCAGTACCTGGGTGGGTGCGCTGTGGTTGCAGTCTAATTTCTACACGGTGGGAGAGAGCATGAATTTGCTTTCACCATACAGAATGTTTTATACTCAACCAAAATAAGAAATCTGACAGTGAAATTGTCCAATTTGTAGGACTTTTACTTTTAATTTAGCTGTATCAAAATATTGTTATAGATGGTATTGTAAAAATCCATACTGGTACCTATCCCATTATTGACCGCCTAATGAATCAATAAGCAATTTGCACCACCATCAACAAATAACGTACATATAGACAGGCTGCAAACAAAGCATCTCCCATACAGGACCGGTCATGTGGGCTCCAATGTTTTCTATGTACAGTTCACAACATAGAACGACTAGAAACACAAAGCAAACATCTGTTACCAATTAGTGATTGCTGCTGTACGTTTTCAGCCAGGCTTGGCAGGTCCTAACTGACTCGGTAGTGTTGACATCCCTTGAAATGTACCTAGATAATGACACTGCAGTGAGTGTAGAGCCTGCTGCTAATATGGGCAGTACATTACATTGTACAAGATGTTCCATAAAGATACTATAGATCACCACTCACCACCTTAGCTGCAAATTGTTCCGTGCCCTATGTTTAATCTCACTGCAAGGAGAGAGAGACTCGTTGGGGTAACCTAACTGAGAATAGGAGTGACTAATAGATATTCAGTTTGCGTCTATGGCTGTGTTTACACAGGCAGTACAATTCTGATATTTTGCCAATAATTGGTTGACTACAGTCTAGAAGACTGAGCATTCCCCTACTATTCTGAGATATCTCAGAACACATACTCAGTCTCTCTCGACATCTCTCCCCCTCCCTCCCTCCCTCCCTCCCTCCATGCCAACTGAGATCTGCTGCCATGTCACAGCCGCATTGCCAAGGTAACAGCTATCTGACACCTGTGATTGGATTTCAGGGCCTTCTCCCTCATTGTGTATGCAGATGGTTATGACTCATGGTTGTGTTTTCATGGCAGCGGTGTCTATCCGCTGGCTGTAGTGTAGGAGCAGAAAACCAAACTGGGCCCAGAGGGGCGAGGATTCTCACACTGTTCCACCTGATTAAACCCGTTTATCCACATCAACAAAGACCAGAACATTGCGCATTTAAATATACTGAAGGGGGAGATGACAAAAGAGATCTGAATAGAGGAAGAGATCAAACACCTAAAAAGGTATCTAGTGGATGGATGGGGAGTCAAAGTAACCTTCACGTTTTATAACACCAGGTCCTGACAGCACTGACAGCTGGAAATGCCCCCTACATTGAACATTCCCCGTCATTGTCAGAAGCAGTTCATAAACTGCCCGGTGTGGACACTGAGAATTATACATTGAGAATGACCTAAAACAATTTCCCGTCAAATTCAGATGTATAAATTCTTAATTTTGCTAAATTTCTGTTGATTGTTTTCTCAAAATGTGGTCATGTAATTTTCATCCAAAATATTAAGTGATAGGGTAGTTAATGGCGTCATCTATCTGCTAAATGAGTAAGGAGGAAGTAATGCGTTCATATTATGTAACAGTATCAGCTGATTAAGGGCGAGGCCAGACTGGACCATTGATTTTTATCAATATCCTTGATTTCCAAATGGTTTGTCAATAGGAGTTGTATGTTGACGGTCATCGGGGATGACGTGACCATAACCATAAAATGTTCATCCATTTTCACAGACAAAAATGCTGCGTTCAAAACTGGGAACCCGGGGGGTAAAAACTAGCTCTGACTGGGTCAATTCTTTTTGAACGGTCATCCAACGTTCCATGTCAGAAACGCAGACATCTTTCTAGAGCTCTGACTTTCTGACCTGAAGATCACTGACGTCATGATTTGACCTAGTCCCCCCCCCCCCCCCGAGTTACCAGTTGTCTTGAATGATGATGAGTTGAACTTTTGATGGGCTGATGGATACGTAATGATCCGTTTAGCCAATTACCCACACATTCAAGCATTTAAAACGCCAAACAGACCACGGACCAAAATGTATCCGTTGTGATTTTGTATCCATTCTCCACGGATCAGTCTGGCCAGGCCGTGCCCTTAATTTGATTGGTCAAAATATCGGAATTTTACTGCCTGTGTAAATTCAGACATAGATGCAAAGACAGAATATCTATTAGTCACTCCTATTCTCAGTTAGGTTACCCCACTGAGTCGGTCTCTCTCCTTGCAATGAGATTAAACATGGTGTGTGGAACAATTTGCAGCTAAGGTGGTAAATGGTGTGATCTATAGTATCTTCAGATCTTTATGGAACATTTGTACAATGTAATGTACCTCGTTACAAACTTCGCCCTCTTGCACCCATTTCAGCAAACAGGAAGTACCCTCTCTATATAAGCAAGGTAAAGCTGAAGTTGCCAACGAATTGGCCAATGCACCCTGTGTTGCGCTTACTACCGATGGATGGACCTCCAGGGCTACAGAGAGCTACTTCACAGTGACAGCCATATCACATTACCCCGGACTGGGAAATGACAAGTACCGTGCTACAGACACGCCCCCTTTACAGTGCCTTCAGAAAGTACTCACACCCCTTGACTTTTTCCACATTATGTTACAAAGTGGGATGCAATTCATTTTTTTGTCTACAATCTACACTCATGCTGGCTCATGTTCACGCCGATGTTTCCCATGGTTGTATCAAGTTGGCTGGACATCCTTTGGGTGGTAGACCATTCTTGATACACACGGGAAACTGTTGAGCATGAAAAAAAAAAACTGCAGCATTGCAGTTCTTGACACACTTAAACTAGTACGCCTGGCACCTACTACCAAACCTTGTTCAATGGCACTTAAATATTTTGTCTTGCCCATTCACCCTCTGAATGGCACACATACACAGTCCATGTCTCAAGGCTTAAAAATCCTTCTTTAACCTGTCTCCTCCCCTTCATCTACACTGATTAAAGTGAATTTATAGCTTCCACCTGGTCAGTCTAATGGAAAGATGTTCCTAATGTTTTGTACACTCCGTGTGTCTTGATTAGATAAGTGTTCGACCCTCTGATCAATACATGTTAGAATCCCCTTTGGCAGCAATTACAGCTGTGAGTCTTTCTGGGTAAGTCTCTAAGAGCTTTGCACACCTGGATTGTACAATATTTGCCCATTATTCTTAAAATATTAAAGTTCAGTGAAGTTTGTTGTTGATCATTGCTTGACAGCCATTTTCAAGTCTTGCCATAGATTTTCAAGCCGATTTAAGTCAAAACTTGTGCTGCTGAAAAGTGAAAGTCTCCCAGTGTCTGTTGGAAAGCAGACAACCAGGTTTTCCTCTAGGATTTTGCCTGTGCTTAGCTCAATTCTGTTTCTTTTTATCCCCAAAAACTCCCTTGTCATTGTCGATGACAAGCATACCCATAATATGATGCAGCCACCATCATGCTTTAAAATATGAAGAGTTGCACTTACTCAGTGATGCATTGTTGGATTTGCCCCAAACGTAACGCTTTGTATTCATAAAAAAATAAAAAAATAAATCTTTGCCACATTTCATGCAGTATTACTTTAGTGCATTATTGCAAACAGGATGCAAGTTTGGGATTTTTTTTTTTCTTCTTCTGTACTTCTGTTCTTTTCACTCTGTCATTTAGGTTAGTATTGTGGAGTAACAACAATGTTGTTGATCCATCCTCAGTTTTCTCCTATCACAGCCACTAAACTAACTGTTATAAAGTCAACATTGGCCTCATGGTGAAATCCCTGAGTGGTTTCCTTTCTCTCCGGCAACAGAGTTCGGAAGGGTGCCTGTATCTTTTTAGTGACTGGGTGTATTGATACACCATCCAAAGTGTAAATAATAACAGTTTACACCTGAACTTATTTAGGCTTGCCATAACAAAAGGGGTTGAATTCTTATTAACTCAAGGCATCTCAGCTTTGCATTTTTTATTAATTTGTAAATATTTTGAAAAACATAATTCCACTTTGACATGTGGTATTGTGTGTAGGTCATTTTAAATGCAGGCTGTAACAACAAAATGTGGAAAAAGTGGTGGGAATACTTTCTGAAGGCACTGTACAAGAGTCACACAAATGTGCATTTTTTCTCTTTGTAAGAAAACATACTAGCATAGGCCTATACAATGTCTGAGCCATGTTTGATATTGATTTCACACGCATAATGCACTTTATTTTAGTGTTGTTGTTGATGAATAGTCATGCGTTTTCATTTAAGAAAATCCAAAGTGGTGATATTCCATATATGATCATATCAGGCATTATGACTCATGATCATATATGGAATCAGGAATACCAACACCTTGGATTTTCATAAACAAAATTAACTAAAGTAACTGTTGGAATTTTATTTTCCTGCTGTACCGAAATGTGACCCAAAACCGCAATACGTACCGAACAGTGGGTTTGGTGAACCATTACACCCCTAGTTTCTGACTAGTGAACGTGATAGCCAATATCCTAGGCTGTCACCATGAGTCCAAGTCAAACACAGTGAACCAGCCACAAGCTGACTCTGTATCCCACACCATCAGAGAAACAGAATAGGCCCTCAGAGTCAGGGGAAAGTTCCAGACCCAACATGCTAGCTAATGGATGACGTTTCAGAGGGCTCAGTGGTCAGAGACAAGAATGTGAGGAAAAAAAGAGGGCATGATCTTGGTTTCTCTGTGTGTGTGTCAGGGTTTCCATTAGCCGGTAATTAACAGATTTTGCCCCCCTAAAAATGATGAAAAGCCAATAAATCAAAAACAGTTGGCGGCCAAAATTACCAGGAGAAAAAAAAAACCATTGATAAATAATTTATTTTTATTCATTGATGGAATGGTTCATTTGACAATTTAGTGGAATTAAATTGGCCTGTGTGTATTTTCATTGGTCATCATGCATCTTCATCACAAGTTACACGTTCTTTTAAGATGTATTACCGTAACCTAAATGTGGTTTCGGTCATTCTGAGCACCGTGGGTAGATGCCCTAATGGGGTATGCACCCAATGCATATGGGTCCGTAAAATTTATCAAATTGCCAGTAAAGGAAACATCTTCCCGGTCACGTTGTCCGGCACCACATTTTTCTAACGGAAACCCTGGTGTATGTGGCCTGCTTCAGGACAGGACATCACAGCTCTGACCACTGAAAGCTCAGCCTAATAAATAGAAAATTCCTGAGTGAGGCCATGAGGGCGTGTTGAGGAGGAGAATTGCAGTGAAAGAGAGCGAGCTCATACAGGAGTTTTGAGGAGTGCAGTCAGAGATCAGGAGCCAGGGCCTAAAATTAAAATGCCAGCCACAGACATTTTACCCGCCAATGCCAAAATCTAATTTACCAGCCACGTTGGCAGGTGGTCAGGGCTCCACAGCGCGAGCGTTTCACTCGCGTTTGTGAATAAAATAATTAAGTATGATGACATTTATAGTAAAATAATTTCTGCAGTAGGTGTTTTCAAAGTATTTATGCCGTTTGTTTCATAGCAGGTAAATTAAATCGCACATAGAACTATGAATCCTATATAACCTATTCCACCTCGCGCTGCAACACTGCCTGGCTGGGGACAGGCATAAAAGTTGATCTAATTTACTTGAAACAAATAAGTCTACTGAAGTGAGACTTTGTCCTTATGTTTCTTGGCTATTTACATTGTTTTGTTCACAAGCTAGGTTGTTTTTCTGTGTTTGAGTTTCAACTGCTAGGGAAGTGAAGACAATGCCTCTACTTGTCAGACTCAATCTCAGAGACACAAACATGACGAGTTGCGTTTATGTGGTAACCTCCCACCCTTAAAGGGGCAGGTGAAAATGTTTGGCTCATCTGTGATACTTTGGTTAAAAGACAGGCCATAAAAAATGAAATTAAACAATATACCACATTGATTAATAAGAAACATTACAAAGTATGCTCATTGTTTTTTGTTGTGTTTTGTTGGTGTAATTTTAGCGGAAAATACATATTTTGGCTGATAAAAAAATCTGAGTTGCTGGTAGATTATTAAATCCACCTGCCAGTGGCTGATGGACCAAAAAGTGAATTTTATGCCACCCAGAGAACCCATATGGGAGTGTTGAGGAGGAGGGCCCTATCCACAAAGCATTTCAGAGTAGAAGTGCTAATCTAGGATCTGTACCTATAAATCTTATTCATTATAATCTAAAAGACAAAACTGAACCTAGATCAAATCAAACTCTGTCACATGCGCCAAATACAACAAGTGTAGACCTTACCGTGAAATGCTTACTTACAAGCTATGAAGTAGCTTACAAGCCCCAACAGTGCAGTTTAAGAAGAGTTAAGAAAATATTTACCAAATAAAAAGTAACACAATCAAATAACAATATCGAGGCTATATACAGGGGGTAATTTGTACATGTAGGTAGGGCTGAAGTGACTATGCATAGATAATAAACAGCGAGTAGCAGCAGTACAAAACAAATGGGGGGGGGGGTCAATGTAAATAGTCCAGCGGTCATTTGATTAATTGTTCAGCAGTCTTATGGCTTGGGTGTAGAAGCTGTTAAGGAGCCTTTTGGTCCTAGACTTAGCACTCCGGTACCACTTACCGTGTGGTAGCAGAGAATACAGTCTATGACTTGGGTGACTGGAGTCTGAATTTTATGGGCTTTCCTCTGACATCGCCAATTATATAGGTCCTGGATGACAGGAAGCTTGGCCCCAGGGATGTACTGGGCCGTACGCACTACCCTCTGTAGCGCCTTACGGTCAGATGCCGAGCAGTTGCCATACCAGGCGGTGACGCAACCGGTGAGGATGCTCAATGGTGCAGCTGTAGAACTTTGAGGATCTGGGGACCATTGCCAAATCTTTTCAGTCTCCTGAGGGGGAAAATGTTTTGTCGTGCCCTCTTCACGACTGTCTTGGTGTGTTTGGACCATGATAGTTTGTTGGTGATGTGGACACCAAGGAACTTGAAACTCTCAACCCGCTCCACTACAGCCCTGTCGATGTTCCTGTAGTCCACGATCAGCTCCTTTGTCTTGCTCACATTGAGGGAGAGGTTGCGGTCCTGGCACCACACTGCCAGTTCTCTGACCTCCTCCATATAGGCTGTCTCATCGTTGTCGGCCATGACTAGCCCAGCCCAGCCATGACTAGCCCAGCCCAGCCCCAAGGCTGAAATGCAGTGAAACTAAAGGCAGCACTTCCCATTCCGACCCATGGTCTCTGGCCAAACAGGATGGAATAAGCACTACTGGCTGCCTGTGCTGTGTGAGTTCGCCTGGCCTGGATAGAATCTGTCTTAATACTCCTTAAGGTCCGTTAGGAAACTGAGATGTCCCCGGAGACGGCCGCAGGTGTCAGTTCCACCGTTATATCACCATGGTTATGTAAGCACAGCGGTTAAACATTTTCCTTCAGAGAACAGAGGGCCAATTCTGAACAGCCTATTCCTGGGCTACTCAGTCACAATACAGGAGGGAGAAAGGAGAGTCACATGGAAGGACTTTGTGGCTTATCATTGTCAGCTTCCTGTGTAAGAGAGCGCCTGCCTCGAACGCAAATATGCTGCTGTTGCCGAGGATTAGGTCCAGATTTAGCGGCACATATACAGTACCAGTCAAAACTTTGGACACACTTACTCAGTCACACTTACGCAAGCATTTTTTGTTATTGTTTTTATACCATTTTCTACATTGTAGAATAATAGCAGACATCAAAAATATTAAATAACATATGGAATCATGTAGTAACCAAAAAAGTGTTGTTAAAGAAATCAAAGTATATTTTATATTCTTCAAAGTAGGCACCCTTTGCCTTGATGACAGCTTTGCACACTTGGCATTCTCTCAACCAGCTTCACCTGGAATGCTTTTTCAACAGTGTTGGAGTTCCCACATATGCTGAGCACTTGTTGGCTGCTTTTCCTTCACTCTGCGGTCCAACTCATCCCAAACCATCTGAATTGGGTTGAGGTTGGGTGACTGTGGACGCCAGGTCATCTGATGCAGCACTCCATCACTCTAATTCTTGGTCAAATAGCCCTTACACAGCCTGGAGGTGTTGAAAAACAAATGATAGGACCACTAAGCCCAAACCAGATGGATTGGCGTATCGCTGCGATAGCCATGCTGGTTAAGCGTGCCTTGAACTCTAAATACATTTTTTTTATGTTATCAGTGACAGTGTCACCAGCAAAGCACCCCCACACCATCACACCTCCTCCATGCTTCACGGTGGGAACTACACATGCAGAGATGATCCGTTCACTTACTCCGCGTCACAAAGACACGGCGGTTGGAACCAAAATAATCAAATTTGGACTCAGACTATCGTCCAGATTTTCACCGGTCTAATGACCATTGCTCGTGTTTCTTGGCCCAAGCAAGTCTCTTCTTCTTATTGGTGTCCTTTAGTAGTGGTTTCTTTGCAGCAATTCGACCATGAAGGCCTGATTTATGCAGTCTTCTCTGAACAGTTGATGTTGAGATGTGTCTGTTACTCTGTGAAGCATTTATTTGGGCTGCAATTTCTGAGGCTGGTAATGCCAATGAACTTATCCTCTGCAGCAGAGGTAACTCTGGGTCTTCCTTTTCTGTGGTGGTCCTCATGAGAGCCAGTTTCATCACAGATGGTTTTTGCGATTCTACTTGACTGTCGTTTCTATTTGCTTATTTGAGCTGTTCTTGCCATAATATGGACTTGATCTTTTATCCAAATAGGTGTGGTGTACAGAAGATGGCCCTACCTTGTCACAACACAACTGATTGGCTCAAACACATTAAGAAGGAAAGAAATTCCACAAATTAACTTAACAAAGACACACCTGTTAATTGAAATGCATTCCAGGTGACTACCTCATGAAGCTGATTGAGAGAATGCCAAGAGTGTGCAAAGCTGTCAACAAGGCAAAGGGTGGCTATTTTGAAGAATCTCAAATATTAAATATATTTTTTGATTTGTTTAACACTTTTTTGGTTACTACAGTTGTGGCCAAAAGTTGAGAATGACACAAATATTAATTTTCACAAAGTCTGCTGCCTCAGTTTGTATGATGGCAATTTGCATATACTCCAGAATGTTATAAAGAGTGATCAGATGAACTGCAATTAATTTCAAAGCCCTCTTTGCCATGCAAATGAACTGAATCCCCAAAAAACATTTCCACTGCATTTCAGCCCTGCTACAAAAGGACCAGCTGACATCATGTCAGTGATTCTCTCGTTAACACAGGTGTTATTGTTGACGAGGACAAGGCTGGAGATCACTCTGTCATGCTGATTGAGTTCGAATAACAGACTGGAAGCTTCAAAAGGAGGGTGGTGCTTGGAATCATTGTTCTTCCTCTGTCAAACATGGTTACCTGCAAGGAAACACGTGCCGTCATCATTGCTTTGCACAAAAAGGGCTTCACAAGCAAGGATATTGCTGCCAGTAAGATTGCACCTAAATCAACCATTTATCAGATGATCAAGAACTTCAAGGAGAGCGGTTCAATTGTTGTGAAGAAGGCTTCAGGGCGTCCAAGAAAGTTCAGCAAGCGCCAGGACCGTCTCCTAAAGTTGATTCAGCTGCGGGATTGGGGTACACCAGTACAGAGCTTTCTCAGGAATGGCAGCAGGCAGGTGTGAGTGCATCTGCACGCACAGTGAGGTGAAGACTTTTGGAGGATGGCCTGGTGTCAAGAAGGGCAGCAAAGAAGCCACTTCTCTCCAGGAAAAACATCAAGGACAGACTTATATTCTGCAAAAGGTACAGGGATTGGACTGTTGAGGACTGGGGTAAAGTCATTTTCTCTGATGAATCCCCTTTCCGATTGTTTGGGGCATCCGGAAAAAAGCTTGTCCGGAGAAGACAAGGTGAGCGCTTCCATCAGTCCTGTGTCATGCCATCAGTAAAGCATCCTGAGACCATTCATGTGTGGGGTTGCTTCTCAGCCAAGGGAGTGGGCTCACTCACAATTTTGCCTAAGAACACAGACATGAATAAAGAATGGTACATCCTCCGAGAGCAACTTCTCCCAACCATCCAGGAACAGTTTGGTGACGAACAATGCCTTTTCCAGCATGATGGAGCACCTTGCTATAAGGCAAAAGTGATAACTAAGTGGCTCGGGGAACAAAACATCAATATTTTGGGTCCATGGCCAGGAAACTCCCCAGACCTTAATCCCATTGAGAACTTGTGGTCAATCATCAAGAGTCGGGTGGACAAACAAAAACCCACACATTCTGACAAACTCCAAGCATTGATTATGCAAGAATGGGCTGCCATCAATCAGGATGTGGCCCAGAAGTTAATTGACATCATGCCAGGGCAGATTGCAGAGGTCTTGAAAAAGAAGGGTCAACACTGCAAATATAGACTCTTTGCATCAACTTCATGTAATTGTCAATAAAAGCCTTTGACACTTATGAAATGCTTGCAGATGATGCAGTGATATATGTGCATGCAAAGAGAATACAACAAGCTGCAAAAGAACTCACTACTGAAATGGTCCAGGTTACAAAGTGGCTCAGTGACTCGTGTTTGCATCTCAATGTGAAAAAAAACTGTTTGCATGTTCTTCACAAAGAGGGCAACAGATGCTACTGAGCCAGATGTCTATGTGTCAGAGGAGAAGCTCCAGGTGGTATCAGATTTTAAGTACCTTGGCATCATACTTGATTCCAACCTCTCTTAATTAAAAAGCATGTGAAAAAGGTAATTCAAATAACCAAATTCAACCTAGCTAATTTCCGATCTACACGAAATTGTTTGACTACAGAAGTAGCAAAACTTTACTTCAAATCTATGATACTCCCCCACTTAACATACTCCTTGACTAGTTGGGCCCAAGCTTGCTGTACAACATTAAAATCTATTCAGTCTGTCTACAAACAGGCTCTCAAAGTGCTTGATAGGAAGCCTAATAGCCATCATCACTGTTACATCCTCAGAAAGCATGAGCTGCTGAGTTGGGAAAATCTTGTGCAATACACAGACGCATGTCTTGTATTCAAGATCCTAAATGGCCTGGCTCCCCCTCCACTCAGCATTTGTGATAAACAGAAAACCCAAACATATGGCAGCAGATCAACAAGGTCTGCCAGGAGAGGTGACTGTATAGTTCCCTTAAGGAAAAGCACCTTTAGTAAATCGGCTTTCTCTGTGAGAGCTTCCCATGTCTGGAATACACTGCCATCAGACACACATAACTGCACCACATACCACACTTTCACAAAATGCATGAAGACATGGCTAAAGGTCAATCAGATTTGTGAACATAATCCCTAGCTGTGTATTGCCGCTTTCCATGTTGTCTGTAGCTTGTGAGGTATGGAAACACTTTGTTGCTTTTATGGATTTTGTCTTGTTGCTTTTTGTTCTATGTTGCTCTGTCTGTATGCGATGTCTTGCTTGTCCTATGTTGCTCTGTCTGTATGCTACGTTTTGCTTGTCCTATGTGCTCTGCGTGTGCTCACTGTTCTATGATTGTCTATATTGTAATTGTTTTTAATAACCTGCCCAGGGACTGCGGTTGAAAATTAGCCGGCTGGCTAAAACCGGCACTTTTACTGAAACGTTGATTAATGTGCACTGTCCCTGTAAAAATAAAATAAACTTAAACTAAACTTGTAATTATACTTCAGTATTCCATAGTAATTTCTGACAAAAATATCTAAAGACACTGAAGCAGCAAACTCTGTGAAAATTAATATTTGTGTCATTCTCAAAACTTTTGGCCACGACTGTACATGATTCCATGTGTTATTTCATAGTTTTGATGTCTTCACTATTATTCTACAATGTAGAAAATAGTAAAAAGAAAATAAAAACTCTGGAATGAGTAGGTGTCCAAACTTTTGGCTGCTACTGTACTCAATGCTGATCTGAAGACTGATGTGTGTTCTGTGGATGCTAGGGAGACATGGCTGAAAGGAACTCCTGAACATCCATTTTACCACTAAATGCTGGCTACTTCGAGCAACCATCCCTATTATACAAAGACAGACAGGCAAAGACAAACAGGCATGCAGACAGAACTCCTCCAACACCTCTTTACTTTCTCTATTCTCTCAAGTTGTCTTTGGCTTGGGGCCAAAAAACAATATTCAACATTTAGACTGCCTTGAAAAGCAACACTGCAGTATTTCCAGAATCTGTTTCATAATCTCTCCTTTTCCATGGCAGTGCCAGACTCAGAGTGGCTGGAATAACATTAAACCCTTCTACTTCCTCATTACTGAAATACAACAGAACATATTTTCAGCTTAACACATGCAGGGCAGAAGGGTTACCTAATTATTACATTTTAGGTAATAACAACCAAAGACCATTATGCCTTGACATACGGGCTCCCTACCTCCCTACCTCCAAGCTTTTAGCTGTTAACCCATGCAATAGGGTGAGTGAGGTTGTATATTAGGCCCAGAATAGAAGACATTTCGAGGGGATAATGGCGAGAAGGGCCTTACCTGTTCGTTGATGGAACTGTAGTCGTTGGTGGTAGAAATGTCATCGTCTTCCGAGTCAAAGAACTCCTCCTGATTCTCTAGCAGCTCCGCCAGGATGCGGCTCACTGACTCCTGCTCCTTCAGGTCCTCCACATCTGTGTCTAAACTAGAGTTACAGAAAATATGACCTCAGATCAGCCGTTATCATAAACACACATCAGTGTCTAAACTACAGTACAGGCAAGAAATGACCTCAGATCAGCTGTGATCAACCTTCATAACTTAAAGGACTTATACGTCCATGTGTAAACTACAGTACAAAAACAGAGGGGAAATGACCTCAGATCCGCTGTTATCCCAACCATCACACCTTACAAAAATACAGTAGCTTATTGCATCATTATGTTTGACTTCAGATAGTCATCTGACTTCACATCAGATGACTAAGAAATACATGTTAGTAAGTACACAATGATATAGCCTCGGTATTGTTACTTTTATTTTTTACATTAGTTTATTTTAGTAAATATTTTCTTAACTCCATTTCTTGAACTGCATTGTTGGTTGAGGGCTTGTAAGTAAGCATTTTACGGTAAGGTCTAAACCTGCTGTATTCGGCGCATGTGACAAATAACATTTGATTTTGATTTGAAATATGTATTTCAAACACGTATACGGCTAGTGGTATTATAATAAGATTCTGGCATTGACAGAACAGCTGTTATCTCCCTGAAGTCAACAGAACACGGCCGTTTTCAGAACATTGGCTACAGATGATCTCTAGTCTAGAAGATTCTTTTATTATTTTGCAGAGCAAAGCAACTCCTCACGTGGCTCCAAAACACGTCTGGGTGTCATCTGGGTTTGGTTATTTATTTCAGAATATAAATGAACGTTACATAATTAAGCAATAAGGCCCGAGGGGGTGTGGTATATGGGCAATATACCACGGCTAAGGGCTGTTCTTTTGCTCGACGCAACGCAGAGTGCCTGGATACAGACCTTAGCCGTGGTATATTGTCCATACTGTATACCACAAACCCCCGAGGTGCCTTATTGCCATTATAAACTGGTTACAAACATAATTAGAGCAGTAAAAATATATTTTTGTGTCATACTTGTGGTATGCGGTCTCATACCACAGCATTCAGTCAATCAGCATTCAGTGCTCGAACCACCCAGTTTATAATTAAATATAATTTGTGCTCTATAACCACTTATGAGCAAAAGTGGCAGCAAAGTGAATGAGCCATCGATATGCAGGTATGAACAAGTACTACAGGCCTTAGGTATGGAGGTATTTAGGATGGATAGTTGATGTGCTGTCACTATTGTTGGTCGTACTGGAAGATGTCGGGTCCGAAGACGGCGGCGAGGGCTCCAACACTCCAGCTCTCCTCCTGGAGCGAGGCCACGCTGGACAGGAAGCGGCACAGGAAACGCAGCAGGCTGTAATTGACCTGAGGCAGCTGCTGGAGGAAGTACTTCATGTTGCGGGCGAGCTCCTCCTCACTGCTGTAGTCTGGACAACACACAACAAGGGTTTATAGATGATGCTGCCAAGGGAACAAAGTAAGGTGATGGCAGGTGGAAAGCTAGAGAAGGAATAATGTGCAGTACCTGTATCGGGAGTACAGGTCAAATCCACAGAACATCAACAGGAGGATGAAGAGGTAGGGGACTGTGGAGAGGTGAATGATGAAGAGGACTAATATTAACGTACCTTGGTAGAGCTGCAGGATGTGGGCCTGCATGCCTGCAGGGATGATGGGCTCTGGGAGCTCCTGCAGAAAGAGACGGAGCAGGCTGACAGCCGAGGCCAGGTCTGCCTCTTTCTCTAGGTCCACCTCCTCCCCAGAGTCATAGCGCTGCCGTAGCCACTCCACCCGCTCCGCATTACCGTTGACCAGGAACAGCCCTTCCAGATCCAGACGCCCTGAGAGCAACACAGAGGCACAGAGGATAGTAGTCACTGGCTCAGTCCGCTTAACAGTTCTTGATGAATTAATCCTCTATGGACCATATCAATGAGGACTGTGAATACAGCATTAATTCGCTTTGAATGAGTAGAATGGCTGCTTGACTTTCTCAAACAGATTCCACAGTGATTTAATTACACAAATAAACTTCTAAACTTGTCATTTCCCAAATGGGTGAAATTGCACCATTTCCTAGATTTGTAGTGATACTACAATTCGTGCAGATGTACTAACAGCTCAATCACAGAGCGTATTAATGTTGGGGAGGGAGGAATTTTATTTTACCAACAATCCCTTTCAGTGAGTGTTGGTGGTTGTGTTAGTGGCTTCCTCTGTTTCCAGATGCAGCAGCCAGATGACATCATGCCTGTCTGTTGAATCAATTCCCACTATTGAAGCAGGGTGTGTACTGTACACAAGGAAGTCCACAACCAGGAAACAAAGAACGCAATCATTACACTGTCATGTCATTCCACAACTCTGGGTTGTTCCACCACAGTGAATGATGAGATCTGCCACTAGGCTTTGTTCATAGTGAGCTGCCTGGTTAAAGAAAACAGTGGGCGGTAATTGTAAGGGAGAGCACTCTGGTATGTGACTTGGCCCAGACCAGGCCCCCTGCCCACCTCCCCTCCATACCCAGCCTAACTAATCCCACTGGGACTCCAGCAGCAGGCCCCCTGCTCACCTCCCCTCCATACCCAGCCTAACTAACCCCACTGGGACTCCAGCAGCAGGCCCCCTGCTCACCTCCCCTCCATACCCAGCCTAACTAATTAACCACACTGGGACTCCAGCAGCAGGCCCCCTGCCAACCTCCCCTCCATACCCAGCCTAACTAACCCCACTGGGACTCTAGCAGTAGGCCCCCTGCCCACCTCCCCTCCATACCCAGCCTAACTAACTCCACTGGGACTCCAGCAGCAGGCCCCCTGCCCAGCTCCCCTCCATACCCAGCCTAACTAACCCCACTGGGACCCCAACAGCAGGCCCCCTGCCCACCTCCCCTCCATACCCAGCCTAACTAACCCCACTGGGACCCCAACAGCAGGCCCCCTGCCCACCTCCCCTCCATACCCAGCCTAACTAACCCCACTGGGACCCCAACAGCAGGCCCCCTGCCCACCTCCCCTCCATACCCAGCCTAACTAACCCCACTGGGACTCCAGCAGCAGGCCCCCTGCTCACCTCCCCTCCATACCCAGCCTAACTAACCCCACTGGGACCCCCAGCAGCAGGCCCCCTGCCCAGCTCCCCTCCATACCCAGCCTAACTAACCCCACTGGTACCCCCAGCAGAAGGCCCCCTGCCCACCACCCCTCCATACCCAGCCTAACTAACCCCACTGGGACCCCCAGCAGCAGGCCCCCTGCCCACCTCCCCTCCATACCCAGCCTAACTAACCCCACTGGGACTCCAGCAGCAGGCCCCCTGCCCACCACCCCTCCATACCCAGCCTAACTAACCCCACTGGGACTCCAGCAGCAGGCCCCCTGCTCCCCTCCCCTCCATACCCAGCCTAACTAATTAACCACACTGGGACTCCAGCAGCAGGCCCCCTGCCAACCTCCCCTCCATACCCAGCCTAACTAACCCCACTGGGACTCCAGCAGCAGGCCCCCTGCTCACCTCCCCTCCACACCCAGCCTATAAAACCCCACTGGGACTCCAGCAGCAGGCCTCCTGCTCACCTCCCCTCCATACCCAGCCTAACTAATTAACCACACTGGGACTCCAGCAGCAGGCCCCCTGCCCATCTCCCCTCCATACCCAGCCTAACTAACCCCACTGGGACTCCAGCAGTAGGCCCCCTGCCCAGCTCCCCTCCATACCCAGCCTAACTAACCCCACTGGGACTCCAGCAGTAGCCCCCCTGCCCAGCTCCCCTCCATACCCAGCCTAACTAACCCCACTGGGACTCCAGCAGCAGGCCCCCTGCTCACCTCCCCTCCATACCCAGCCTAACTAACCCCACTGGGACCCCCAGCAGCAGGCCCCCTGCCCACCTCCCCTCCATACCCAGCCTAACTAACCCCACTGGGACCCCCAGCAGCAGGCCCCCTGCCCACCACCCCTCCATACCCAGCCTAACTAACCCCACTGGGACTCCAGCAGCAGGCCCCCTGCCCACCACCCCTCCATACCCAGCCTAACTAACCCCACTGGGACTCCAGCAGCAGGCCCCCTGCTCCCCTCCCCTCCATACCCAGCCTAACTAACCCCACTGGGACCCCCAGCAGCAAGCCCCCTGCCCACCTCCCCTCCATACCTAGCCTAACTAATTAACCACACTGGGACTCCAGCAGCAGGCCCCCTGCCAACCTCCCCTCCATACCCAGCCTAACTAACCCCACTGGGACTCCAGCAGCAGGCCCCCTGCTCACCTCCCCTCCACACCCAGCCTATAAAACCCCACTGGGACTCCAGCAGCAGGCCTCCTGCTCACCTCCCCTCCATACCCAGCCTAACTAATTAACCACACTGGGACTCCAGCAGCAGGCCCCCTGCCAACCTCCCCTCCATACCCAGCCTAACTAACCACACTGGGACTCCAGCAGCAGGCCCCCTGCCCATCTCCCCTCCATACCCAGCCTAACTAACCCCACTGGGACTCCAGCAGTAGGCCCCCTGCCCAGCTCCCCTCCATACCCAGCCTAACTAACCCCACTGGGACCCCCAGCAGCAGGCCCCCTGCCCACCTCCCCTCCATACCCAGCCTAACTAACCCCACTGGGACCCCCAGTAGCAGGCCCCCTGCCCACCACCCCTCCATACCCAGCCTAACTAACCCCACTGGGACCCCCAGCAGCAGGCCCCCTGCCCACCTCCCCTCCATACCCAGCCTAATTAATTAACCACACTGGGACCCCCAGCAGCAGGCCCCCTGCTCACCTCCATACCCAGCCTAACTAATTAACCACACTGGGACTCCAGCAGCAGGCCCCTGCCCAGCTCCCCTCCATACCCAGCCTAACTAACCCCACTGGGACTCCAGCAGCAGGCCCCCTGCCCATACCCAGCCTAACTAACCCCACTGGGACCCCCAGCAGCAAGCCCCCTGCCCACCTCCCCTCCATACCTAGCCTAACTAATTAACCACACTGGGACTCCAGCAGCAGGCCCCCTACCCACCTCCCCTCCATACCCAGCCTAACTAACCCCACTGGGACTCCAGCAGCATGCCCCCTACTCACCTCCCCTCCATACCCAGCCTAACTAATTAACCACACTGGGACTCCAGCAGCATGCCCCCTGCTCACCTCCCCTCCATACCCAGCCTAACTAACCCCACTGGGACTCCAGCAGCAGGCCTCCTGCTCACCTCCCCTCCATACCCAGCCTAACTAATTTACCACACTGGGACTCCAGCAGCAGGCCCCCTGCCCACCTCCCCTCCATACCCAGCCTAACTAATTAACCACACTGGGACTCCAGCAGCAGGCCCCCTGCTCACCTCCTCTCCACACCCAGCCTATAAAACCCCACTGGGGCTCCAGCAGCATTTCGCTGGCCTGGTCTCCTGCTGCTCACAGAGGTCTTATAAAGTTACAGTGATGGCATCCCGTTGAGTGCAAACAGACAGATTAATTTCTGGACTGCACAATTATCATTCATATGGCGACTGGCAGGTGAATGAAAGGTGTGTGTGATGTATTACAGCCTGATGTCAAATGGAATTCAGTTGACTAATAAGCTACCTGGAGATAAAACAAGTGAGAATCCCTGTCATGGTAATAGGAACTGAATGGATGTTTATGCCTGTGGAGTTGCAGCATTATGCCTGTGTTGGATTGACTAGCTCATTTTCCCCCCTACGCCCATCCTTTCATAGTATAAAAGGAGTCGAGGTTGGTAAAAAAAAAGCTATGCAACAGAAGAAGCATGTGAGAAGAGAAGATCTCTCAACTACATGTTTGGTTCATCATGTTGCAAGGAGGACAGTCATGACTAAATGATTATTTTTCGGCCAGTAGTTTGGCTAGGCTATATGGAACATGAGCAGATTCTTCCTAAATAATAACCTACACCCTATCATCTGTGTGTGCATGTCAATCAAGTATAAGCGTCGCCA
This sequence comes from Salmo trutta, assembly GCF_901001165.1. Taxonomy (NCBI): domain Eukaryota; kingdom Metazoa; phylum Chordata; class Actinopteri; order Salmoniformes; family Salmonidae; genus Salmo; species Salmo trutta. The sequence goes on along the minus strand of NC_042969.1, from coordinate 22,284,811 downwards.
GTGGGGATTGATTACAGAGGCTGAAATGACGACAGGTCGAAGCGTCGCCAGTGGGGATTGATTACAGAGGCTGAAATGACGACAGGTCGAAGCGTCGCCAGTGGGGATTGATTACAGAGGCTGAAATGACGACAGGTCGAAGCGTCGCCAGTGGGGATTGATTACAGAGGCTGAAATGACGACAGGTCGAAGCGTGGCAGTGGCAGAATAATGGGATTTACAGTGCACGTAAAAATATACCTCAAGGTAAATGTAATGCTCAATGAGGTGATTAATTTGCCAGAGAGAGAGCATGTATTTTGGAGGTCCCATCTGTGCAGCTCTCCTGTGTTGCGCTCGGTCGATAGACAAGAAATAAGGAAAGGACAGGAAATAAGGTATTGGACGAAGTACTGGCTCCCGTTTGATGCCTGAGGAATGAGTCTCTCGTTAGAAATACAGCTTGTGAATGTCCCACTCACCATGCTCTTCGACGTACTCTACAATGTGCCTGACCAGTAGGGGGACCTCCTGGCCTGGCTGGCCACTCTGCTGCACCTCATCTAAGGGAACCCCAAAAACCCTGGCTGGCGTCAGGGAGTTGCTGGGGGAAGGAGAGAGGCTCTTCCTCATCGCTTCCACAGCCGAGCTGCTTCCGAAGGTCTGGATGTCCGCCACCACCAAACACACACCGAAGAGAGAGAGAGAGAGAGAGAGAGAGAGAGAGAGAGAGAGAGAGAGAGAGAGAGAGAGAGAGAGAGAGAAAGACACTGTCACGGGCTGTGTTCTCCATCCAACATACATATCTAAACACACACAGGGCAGCCAGTGTGGTTGTTATCAGACCCAGCTAGCGCTGAGCCAGTGTAGTTGTTGTTATCAGACCCAGACAGTGCTGATCCAGTGTAGTTGTTATCAGGTTCCAGCTAGCTCGGAGTGAGTGGGTTATTAAGTAGTGTCATGTGCATGTGTCTGACAGCCATCAGAACAAGCATAGATAGTTACAATGTTAATGGGAGCAGGTGCTTGGGCTTGGAGCGCTAGCTATGCTACACTTCAGTGACGGGTTTCAGTGTTCTGTGCCCTATTAAACAAACACACACTACCCAGGCCAGCGACCTCCCTAAAGAATGGCTCTACTTAAGCAATAAGGCCTGGGGGGGGGGGGGTATACGGCCAATATACCACGGCTAAGGGCTGTTCTTACGCACAACGCGGAGTGCCTGTATAGAGCCCTTAGCCGTGGTATATTGCCATAAACCTCAGAGGTGCATATTTGCTATTATAAACTGATTACCACCATAATTAGAGCTGTAAAAAGAAGTGTTGTCATACTCGTGGTATACGGTCTGATATACCACGGCTGTCAGCCAATCAGCATTCAGGGATCGAACCACCAAGTTTATAATACAGGTCAGCCTAGGGCATATTAGTCTGAAAACAAATCCAGATCTGACCCATTCACACATCGATGACTGACTGCAGCCTCTATTCAACCACAGCAGTGTGTTGTGGCTCTCCATTTGTTCTAAACATGTTGACAAAAATGTTAGCTCAATGCTCACACAAACCTATATGTTGTTGTACTCACCGTTCAGCACTTAAAACACCCAGTAGTTCACCTTATCTTCAGCACCACTCACTAGCAGTGAATCGAATGGTCATCTATGGCTGCTTCAGGTTATGGCAAAAGATGAGCCTGTAGTTCCTCATTGACAGACCGCGAATCCTGATCAGGACTTCAGTAGCTAAGCTGCAGGAGAGAATGGAGAGAGTAAGAAAATAAAAGTGTTTGAAAGAAGCTGCTTCGTTAGGTCCAAGACTTTCTATTATATAGACAAGATAGTCAAATGACCGCTCGAACAATGAAAATACATGTCCTCAAAGATGGAAGGCAGGTAGGAGGCAAGATCAGGTGGGACCATTCTAAAGTTGTATCCCATCTAGACAACCCATGTTAAAATTGAATCTTCGTATCAGGTTAGGAGAATTTACGCAGCAGGTCAGGAGCTTTAAGGTAATCATACCCATTAAGACCACTTTCATATTTGGATTAAAAAAAATAAAAAATAAGACATTTTCTGCTGTTTGTTTCAACTAATTAATCTAGTTGTTATATCCATAACCTTTTTATTCTAAGACAATCAGATGTTTAATTAAGTTGTTGACAATTGTGTAAGTTCCACATTTCAAAGGCTCCACTCAGATAAAAGTATCTTTTTTTTTACCTTCTAAGTGATCATCTTTTATCTAAAATTAAGAGATGTGCTGATATATGCACAGCATATTTTATGAGCATTCATTACTATTTCTTTCCAATTTAAAACATGGGTTTTTCATGCCATCAGTCGTGCCTGTATGTCCCAGTCTCACAGTAGCAACATCATTCGGTTAACTAGAACAAGATAATTGATTTCAGGCATTCACAGATTACATGTTTAAACACATTGTCTTATTTTACTGTTAAAGTAACCTTGCATTGTTATACTTAATAAATTACATTTTAGTACATTTGAAATTTCTCAGGTGGGCTTAAAGGGTACACTAACACAAAAAGCCTTCCCTCTATACCAGGGGTCTCCAACCCTGTTCCTGGAGGGCTATCCTCCTGTAAGTTTTCAGTCCAACCTCAGTTGTAACTAACCTGGTTCAGCTTATCAACCAGCTAATTATTCGAATCAGGTGTGCTAGATTAGAGCGAAAACCTACAGGACGGTAGATCTCCGGGAACAGGGTTAGAGCGAGAACCTACAGGACGGTAGATCTCCAGGAACAGGGTTAGAGCGAGAACCTACAGGACGGTAGATCTCCGGGAACAGGGTTAGAGCGAGAACCTACAGGACGGTAGATCTCCAGGAACAGGGTTAGAGCGAGAACCTACAGGACGGTAGAACTCCGGGAACAGGGTTAGAGCGAGAACCTACAGGACGGTAGATCTCCAGGAACAGGGTTAGAGCGAGAACCTACAGGACGGTAGATCTCCAGGAACAGGGTTAGAGCGAGAACCTACAGGACGGTAGATCTCCGGGAACAGGGTTAGAGCGAGAACCTACAGGACGGTAGATCTCCAGGAACAGGGTTAGAGCGAGAACCTACAGGACGGTAGAACTCCGGGAACAGGATTAGAGTAAGAACCTACAGGACGGTAGATCTCTGGGAACAGGGTTAGAGCGAGAACCTACAGGACGGTAGATCTCTGGGAACAGGGTTGGAGCGAGAACCTACAGGTAGATCTCCAGGAACAGGGTTGGAGAACCCTGCTCTATACAGAATGTAAATGACAAAGCAATATTGTTCAATAATAACTTTGCACAATATTGTAGTCTATAGTGTATATTTATACCCCAAACCATTAGTTTCTAAATATTTGAGTAGACTTTGCTATGGTCTTTTTCACCATAAATCCCTGTTCCAATTAAGCCCAGTATGCTCCTATTAAGCCCAGTATGCTCCTATTAAGCCCAGTATGCTCCTATTAAGCCCAGTATGCTCCTATTAAGCCCAGTATGCTCCTATTAAGCCCAGTATGCTCCTATTAAGCCCATTATGCTCCTATTAAGCCCAGTATGCTCCTATTAAGCCTAGTATGCTCCTATTAAGCCTAGTATGCTCCTATTTGCATTGAAAAACACATGGGGATAGTGTGTTGATTTCCCTAATATTCAATGAACATGAGCATAAATGTTTTTTTGTTCAGATTTATGTTGATTAAAACACATCAAAACTACAGTTATGCACATTGTGCATCTAGCCAGGCTGCCTTTACCAAGATTAGAACCAGTTAGAAAACTCTAAGACATTTGGAAAGGACAGTCATTGATGCAGAGCTAGAAGAAAAAGACCAGGGTTGAAGGACAGAGATAGAAGACCTACAAATGAGGGACAATATGACTATTGGGCAACTACTCATGCACTTTTAGGTGGGGTCATGGTCATATGGTCGTCTTTATTCATCCACGTTAAGAAGACAAATTGAACTAATTAACAACAGCAGTACAGCAAATGTGAATCAGCTTTCAGATAATTCATTGAAAGTTGTGTGTGTTATGGTCTTGTTGCATAGCTTCTTATCCACAGCAGGCCCAGATTTGTGTTCTAACCAAGCAATAAAACACTTGATTCAACTAATCATGTCTTGATTGAAGTCTATGATTAGTTTAATCGGATTTGCACTGGTCAACAACAACTAAAGCCTAAGTCCACATTGATCTCTGTGGATACGACTGGACATACATTCTACTTTCATGAAGAATAGCAATGACCAGTATATTTGAATAACTTTAGAGGAGATTCATTTAAATCACATTTTACATAGTTGGTTTGTAAGTTTTGAACATTTGGAAATTAATTAAAATTGATTATTTAAGAGGTGGGCTTATTTGGATCACCCATGGGCTTAAAGAGTACACTCGGTAACCATTAAACCCAATCCCAACTTTTCACCTATTTTATGAAACATTTGTCTTAAAAATTTAAATTAATTCTAAAAATCAGGCTAGCGTCATATGATCTATTAATCCTAAAACCAGGCTAGCGTCATATGATCTATTAATCCTAAAATCAGGCTAGCGTCATATGATCTATTAATCCTAAAATCAGGCTAGCGTCATATGATCTATTAATCGTAAAATCAGGATAGTGTCATATGATCTATTAATCCTAAAACCAAGCTAGCGTCATATGATCTATTAATCCTAAAACCAGGCTAGCGTCATATGATCTATTAATCGTAAAACCAGGCTAGCGTCATATGATCTATTAATCGTAAAATTAGGCTAGCGTCATGTGTTAACAAACCCAGATGAAGTTCCCACTCCAAGCTCGAGTCACTGTCATGGTGTGAAGGACCTTCTGACTTTCCAAAGGGAAGTGATGTGACATCACCCTGTGTCTCAAATAGCACACTATTCCCTATGTAGTGCACAACATTTGACCAAGGCCCATAGGGTAGTGCACTATATAGGGAGCGATTTGGGATGCACAGTTGTCAACAACCTCTATGAAGCCTTGGTTTATTACAGTGTGCGATTTCCACGGCCATGCAGCATGTTCTTAAATCAGATGTGCTTTTAATTAGGCAAGGGTCACAGACCAACTTGATAGAAAGCTGAGCACAATCTGTGGGATTCATTTAAGATACTCTTTGAAGAAGTAAGGTTTCAGACGTCGTCGGGAAGATGGGCAGGGACTCCGCTGTCCTAGCTTCAGGGGGAGGCTGGTTCCACCATTGGGGTGCCAGGACAGAGAAGAGCTTTGACTGGGCTGAGCAGGAGCTGACCCCCCCCCCCCCGTGGGGGGAGGAGAGCGGGCCAGACAGAACCACCAGGCAATGAGCTGGTTCCTTATTTCTGGCTTGTTCTGCATCTCATTTGCCAGGCCTAGCAGTAGGCTCACTTAGGCATTTTTCAACAATTAAACATCACTAATACTAATGACATTTCAACAAATGAAAAAAACTGAAAAGGCTTAACTTAATCTGCTGAAATCCTGGGAGTTTGACAGGTTATGGACATTTGAGAAGCTCACAACTCCATTGAGACTTGAGTTCCAATCCATTACACTATCATTACCTTACTCAAACACCAACATGTGATTTTCTCTTATCTGATCTCCAGAAGTGATGGAGGGGTTGTGTGTTGGTGGCAGTGTTGAAAGCAAGTAGAGAGCACAACGGAGACGAGGTATGATGACTAAAACACACCCAAGTCATTGACTTCCACCTCGCCAGATTACTATTGTAGGGCTGAGGTGACCGCAAAGTACTGCCTCACCTAACCTCTCAGTGGTACTGGCATGGAAAGAGAACAGGAGATGTTGACAGAGGTTTCACAGCAGGGCAGTGTGGTATTGACTGGAGGGAAGATGGGAGAAGGGTATAGGTTAGGAGGACTTTGACAGAGACCCTATCTGCAATGTCAACACTACAGTTGACCACAATGCTCTTCCTGAGGTTGAACTCTTATTGCGAATGGACTCCTACTTTCTAATTGAGTGTCAATAATATAGGTAGAGAGAGATACAACAGGGGGTAGTAGGGATGGGCCAGGGATGCTATGTTACTGTTGCCTGATCCTCCCATGGTGTTAATAACTAGATACTCTAAGGGATAGGAATGAGAATGGCTTGTTATTTAAACCAGAGGCCAGGGTGGCAGAGGCTGCATTTACACAGGCAGCCCAATTCTGATATTTTTTCCACAAATTGCTCTTTTGACCATTCACATATTTTCATAGAAGTTAAGAGCTGATCTGAACAGTCAAAATACCAATTAGTGGGAAAAAAGATCAGAATTGGGCTGCCTGTACATAAGTTCCAGGTTACAGTGCTGATATACATGTGTACAGGTTGGCAATAGATTGTTCTGTAGATCTTACTGACTACAATAAAACGTGTACTGTTGGGGTACAAGAGGACTGGAGTTGGGAACCACTGCCCTAACACGTAGGCAAAGCTTTTTCAAAACAACAGGATATTTGTGTGTGTGAATTTAATATCTTCTGCGAAATTACCCTAACCTCACCTGAACCTACTAAAATCAAGACCATGACAAAACTACACAGAATGACGTTGCAGACAGAAGCTCCCTTCCAGAGGGCTCAAAGGAAGTAACAAGTGAATTGTAATAATGGTAAGCGCCTCACCAAGGCGTGAGTCATCGTGACAAGAGGCAGTTACCATAACACTAGGCAGATCAAAGTCTGGAATGTTACAACAGAATCCATCTCCATGAGCAGTAGTGGGATCATTCCATTTTAAATACATTAACTCAAGATAGAGCAGAATAATCATTTGAAACAAACTGTAAATACATCCAGAATTTTCCAGAATGAACATTTTAAAAGTAATTTCCTGAATTAACAAAACATTTCAATTGAAGTCGCCCCCTAAGAGCATCAAAGAAGGATCCCAAGATTTGGATCCTACCGGTCCAGAAGGCTTGGAGCTCTGCTGTGCTTCATACATAGTGGGATCAAATCAAATTTGATATCACATGCGCCGAATACAACAGACCTACGTAAGTGAAATGCTTACGAACAAGCCCTTAAACAACAACGCTTTAAGAAGTTAAGAAAAATCCTGCGCCTTCAACTCCACTGCTCTCTCCACTCAATCAACAGGAAACTGGCCTTCCCTGTAGCTCAGTTGGTAGAGCATGGTGTTTGCAACACCAGGGTTGTGGGTTCGATTCCCACGGGGGGCCAGCACAGGAAAAAAATGTATGATATGTATGAAATTGTATGAAATGTATGCATTCACTACTGTAAGTCGCTCTGGATAAGAGCATCTGCTAAAATGACTAAAAATGTTAAAAAAATAATAATAATTAAAACAAAATGGCCTCAATATAGCAGTTGTCAGATGGTGCATCATCCCAACATGTTCATCTTCTGCTGCCAAACACTTCCCTGCCTACGGACATTAGATTACATCAGGTTTTCTAACATTTCACTCATAAAGCTAAACAATCCAAATAACTTATTTCATGGGTCTAGTTATCACGACAAGACATAAGCCTAAAGACATAGGAACACTTTCACTCAATACAAAGTGATAGTCACAACAGCTGCAGTATGTGGAGGGGAAAATTCATACTGGTGCACCACCTGGTTCACAACTGTCCATCTACGCTGCCAGGGACGGCGATGGAAAGGAGTGGCAAATCCAAGACCAGGAGGAGAGTTCACACCAAACAGAGAAATCCCCTGGCCTGATAGACAGCTGATGGCTGTGGTAATCTGAACAGAGACATTCAGCAGGTTTAAAGTACAGGACACCTCAATGCACCTTCTACAAGCATCTGATCACAAGATAGGCCTGTACCCCTTTGGATATAGGCCTACCCAGGTAGGGGCCCCAAGAAGCCAAGTTATTCTAAGGCTCGCCTTTTTCTGTTGAGAGAACCTCTTGGGTTAGCAGGTTAGTTTCACGCTCGACAGGGAATCTGACCAGATTTGGTTATGCTTGGCCCGTTTCCATTACAAAACAATCTCACATGGCAGGAGGCTGTGCACTTAGTGACTTGATGTTCCTTTCCTGCCATTCTTCAACTTATGGGCGGCAGGTAGCCTAGTGGTTAGAGCGTTGGACTAGTAACCGAAAGGTTGCAAGATCAAATCCCCGAGCTGACGAGGTAAAAATCTGTCGTTCTGCCCCTGAACAAGGCAGTTAACCCACTGCTCCTAGGCCATCATTGTAAATAAGAATTTGTTCATAACTGACTTTCCAAGTTAAATAAAAAGGTGAATCCAGGTGAAAACTATGATCCCTTATTGATGTAATTTGTTAAAACCTCTTAAGGATTGGCCCCTTTAAAAAAAAAAAAATCACTTAAAATGACATACCCAAATCTAACTGCCTATAGCAAGGATATGGATATTCGTGATACCATTTGAAAGGAAAAACTTTGAAGTTTGTGGAAATGTGAAATGAATGTAGGAGAATATAACACATTAGATCTGGTAAAAGATAATACAAAATAAACACTTTTTTTTGTACCATCACCTTTGAAATGCAAGAGAAAGGTCATAATGTATTATTCCAGCCCAGGGGCAATTTAGATTTTGGCCACTAGATGGCAGCAGTGTATGTGCAACATTTTAGACTGATCCAATGAACCATTGCATTTCTGATAAAAATAGTAAAGACTGCCCATATGTGACTAATTGGTTTATTAATAACTTTAAGTTCATAACTGCACTCTTTTCAAACAACGGCATGGCATTCTTTCACTGTAATAGCTACTGTAAATTGGACAGTGCAGTTAGATTAACAAGAATTTAAGCTTTCTGCCAATATCATGTGTCTATGTCCTGGGAAATTCTTGTTACTTACAACCTTATGCTAATCGTATTAGCCTACATTAGCTCAATCGTCCCGTGGGGGATCCACCGATCCTGTAGAGGTATCCACTTCCATCAGTGTAGATAAAAGGGGAGAAGACCGGTTAAAGAAGGATTTTTAAGCCTTGAGACAATTGAGACATAAATTGTGTATGTGTGCCCTTCAGAGGGTGAATGGGAAAGACAAAAGAGCAGGGGACATGATAACATTGCATTTGAAGCTAGAAATTGTTGGATGGGGAGACATGGCATTGATTACTCCAAAGAAAATGTAATTGCAGAGCAGAGGACATGACAACAAAGCTTTTTAAGCTAAATATTCGTGTTGGATGTGGGAGACTTTTCTATGTACTGCAGACTATTCTGAGTGACCATTCCATCATATTTCAGGCATCAACTGTACAATAATTTTAAAAAAGTATTTGTGAAAACTAAAATGCATGTTGGGGTCATAGCTATGTCTAATGTTAACATGAATACTAAACCAAAATTAAAACGTAGCTAGCGATCTCTGGAAGGGCTAATGGTAGCTTGCTGATTAGTATATTTGCGACTTAGGTTGTTAAAGGGTAATGGAAAAACTTCAGGAAGTAGATCCAAGCAAAAATATGTTTTCAGTCCACTAATACTAAACATGTGCTTGTAACAGAAAAATCTCTATATTTAGTATTTTGATCTTGAACAATGTTTATTAGAAGTCTGGGTAGCGCCATCTTGAATTTCCATACTAACGACTGACGCCAATGCGTCGCTGGTAGGAGTGAGCAAAATGTGAGTTTTAGCGTGACTACCGAAAGTGAATGCTGCCACTGGCAGGCACCTTTCCTCTACTGGACCTGAAAGGTTTCTCACAACTGACATCACTGAGATCAGGACATCAATAAAGGTAAGAAACAATTTGTTTTTATTTTGGATATCTATATGCACGAGTTTTTTCAGATTGATTAGTCTGTGAAATGAAATTGATAACAAGGCGAGTAGACTAGCTATAGTAATTATCTAGCAAGCTAACTACATAAAAACAACATAATATATCAAGTTATCTGTGATAGCTAGGATTCCTAACAATAGTAAGCCTGCTGGATGTTGATTGCAAGAATGTATGTAGCCTAAGCCTGAAGATATGATCACAAATGTGCCTCTATTTATGCGTGGGAAAAATCTGTTCTCAAGTTTCCAACAACAACAAATACTTTGAGCTGATTAATTGGTGATTTTAGTGTTATGTCCAACAACAAAAAGCATATACCGATCTATAACGACTTGAAATCTAATGCTGGTAGTCAGCTTTGTAACTAAACTATCCTGGTGTAGCTGGTTCATGACAGCTACTTACATGCATACATCATATTATTTCAGTTATGGACTATCAGATAACATTGTTATATGTTCTCAAATGAAAACCTTTGGATGATAAAATGTAACTTTGTCGCCTTGCAAGCCGATTAAAAACTTGTACAATTCCCTTTATGTGCTACTTGGGGAAGACGAGGACAAAGAGGATGAGATTGCAATGGAGGAGCTGGAGGAAGTTAGAGCCACCATGTGGTCCCTCTCAGCTCAGATTTTTGACTGGAAAGTAACTGAATGTACTATTAGGCATATTATATATATATAAAAAAATTGTTTTTTTTGTTTTTTTTAAATACTCACTCTGTCTGTAGGACCCTGTGGTGGATGTCAGCTCTCAGACCTTTGTGAGGAGGACGACACTATAGACATGTCTCCTGTGAGCCAGGCAGTCAATAGCTGCCCCCACGGTGACAAGGATAGGCAGGGGCTGGAGAGACTGGACAACATGCTGCTGTGGCTGCAAACAGGGCTGAGGGACAATCACACCCTCACATGACACAGACATACATACCATACATAGCTACGAGCAAAGAGAAATCCTAGTCTTCACCCAGTAGCTCAGATTGTCATCGGTCTTTTCCCTTTTCTTGCAAGTGTAACTGATGTGAAATGGCTAGTTAGCGGTGGTGCGCGCTAATAGCGTTTCAAATCGGGTGACGTCACTCGCTCTGAGACCTGAAGTAGTTGTTCCCCTTGCTCTGCAAGGGCCGCGGCTTTTGTGGCGCGATGGGTAACGATGCTTCGTGGGTGTCAGTTAATGTGTGCAGAGGGTCCCTGGTTCAAGCCCAGGTTAGGGCGAGGAGAGGGACGGAAGCTATATTGTTACACAAGCTTTTAATTTGTTCCCATTCTGACTGGTCCTGTATTCAAATCAAAGTTTTTTAGTCCATACCCAGTTTAGCAGATTTTATAGCGGGCACAGCCAAATGCTTACTAGGCTATAGACTTAGTGGAATGTATGCAAGAAGAATGGAAGTTGTAAAAGCCAAATGTCTTATTCTTACAAAATATTTTAAATTCCTGTTGAATTTTGATGACATTCCTGAGATGAATGTTGTATGTACAGTTGAAGTCAGAAGTCTACATACACTTAGGTTGGAGTCATTAAAACCTGTTTTTCAACCACTCCACTAATTTCTTTTTAACAAACTATAGTTTTGGGAAGTCGGTTAGGACATCTACTTTGTGCATGATACAAGTAATTTTTCCAACAATTGTTTACAGACAGATTATTTCACTGTATCACATTTACATTACATTTTAGTCATTTAGCAGACGCTCTTATCCAGAGCGACTTACAGTTGTGAATGCATACATTTCATACTTTTTTCCCCCTCCGTACTGGTCCCCCGTGGGAATCGAACCCACAACCCTGGCGTTGCAAACACCATGCTCTACCAACTGAGCCACATGACCCAATTCCAGTGGGTCAGAAGTTTACATACACTAAGTTGACTGTTCCTTTAAACAGCTTGGAAAATTCCAGAAAATGTCATGGCTTTAGAAGCTTCCGATAGGCTAACTGACATAATTTGAGTCAATTGGAGGTGTACCTGAGGATGCATTTCAAGGCCTTCCTCCAAACTCAGAGCCTCTTTGCTTGACATCATGGGAAAATCAAAAGAAATCAGCCAAGACTGGAGGTCAACCGATTATGATTTTTCAATGCCGATTATTGGAGGGCCAAAAAAGCCGATGCATATGCATATATGCATATATATATATATATAATGTAATAACGACAATTACAACAATACTGAATGAACACTTATTTTAACTTAATATAATACATAAAAAAAAATCTATTTAGTCTCAAATAAATAATGAAATATGTTCAATTTGGTTTAAATAATGGAAAAACAAAGTGTTGGAGAAGAAAGTAAAAGTGCAATATGTGCCATTTAAAAAAGCTAACGTTTAAGTTCCTTGCTCAGAACATGAGAACATATGAAAGCTGGTGGTTCCTTTTAACATGAGTCTTCAATATTCCCATGTAAGAAGTTTTAGGTTGTAGTTATTATAGGACTATTTCTCTCTATACCATTTGTATTTCATATACCTTTGGATGTTCTTATAGGCACTATAGTATTGCCAGCCTAATCTCGGGAGTTGATAGGCTTGAAGTCATAAACAGCGCAATGTTTTTACACATTGCGAAGAGCTGCTGGCAAACGCAGTAAAGTGCTGTTTGAATGAATGCTTACGAGCCTGCTGCTGCCTACCACCGCTCAGTCAGACAGCTCTATCAAATCATAGACAATTATAATAACACAGAAATACGAGCCTTAGGTCATTAATATGGTCAAATCTGGAAACTATCATTTCGAAAACAAAACGTTTATTCTTTCAGTAAATAAGGAACCGTTCCGTATTTTATCTAACGAGTGGCATCCATAAGTCTAAATATTGTTGTTACATTGCACAACCTTCAATGTTATGTCATAATTCCGTAAAATTCTGGCAAATTAGGTCGCAACAAGCTAGGCGGCCCAAACTGTTGCACGTACCCTGACTCCGCGTGCAATAAACGCAAGAGAAGTGACACAATTTCCCTAGTTTAATATTGCCTGCTATCATGAATTTCTTTTAACTAAATATGCAGGTTTAAAAAAATATACTTCTGTGTATTGATTTTAAGAAAGGAATTGATGTTTATGGTTAGGTACATTCGTGCAACGACAGTGCTTTGTTTCGCGAATGCGCTTGCTAAATCACCCGTTTGGCGAAGTAGCCTGTGATTCAATGATAAATTAACAGGCACCGCATCGATTATATGCAACGCAGGACAAGCTAGATAAACTAGTAATATTATCAACCATGTGTAGTTAACTTCTTTGGGATAGGGGGCAGTATTTTCACGGCCGGATAAAAAAACGTACCCGATTTAATCTGGTTACTACTCCTGCCCAGAAACTAGAATATGCATATTATTAGTAGATTTGGACACTGAAGTTTCTAAAACTGTTTGAATAGTGTCCGTGAGTATAACAGAACTCACATGGCAGGCAAAAACCTGAGAAAATTCCAAGCAGGAAGTGGAAAGTCTGAGAATTGTAGTTCTTTTGATTCTCTATCAAAACTACAGTGTCTGGAAAATGGCTGTGTGATTATTTTTGTCTATGTACTCTCCTAACATAATCTAATGTTTTGCTTTCGCTGTAAAGCCTTTTTGAAATCGGACAATGTGGTTAGATTAACGAGAAGTTTATCTTTAAAATTGTGTAAAATAGTTGTATGTTTGAGAAAGTTGAATTATGACATTGTTGTTTTTGAATTTTCCGCCCTGATATTTCACTGGCTGTGTCCCACCTAGCCAATAGAAGTTAATCGGTCGGCCTCTAGAGGAAACAGATACAAAAGTATCTATATCCACAGTAAAACAAGTCCTATATCGACATAACCCGAAAGGCTGATCAGCAAAGAAAAAGCCACTGCTCCAAAACTGCCATAAAAAAGCCAGACTATGGTTTGCAACTGCACATGGGGACAAAGATCGTACTTTTTGGATAAATGTCCTCTGGTCTGATGAAACAAAAATAGAACTGTTTGGCCATAATGACCATCATTATGTTTGGAGGAAAAAGGGGGAGGCTTGCAAGCCGAAGAACACCATCCCAACCGTGAAGTACGAGGGTGGCAGCATCATGTTGTGGGGGTGCTTGGCTGCAGGAGGGGCTGGTGCACTTCACAAAATAGATGGCATCATGAGGATGGAAAATGATGTGGATATATTGAAGAAATATCTCAAGACATCAGTCAGGAAGTTAAAGCTTGGTCGCAAATGGGTCTTCCAAATGGACAATGATCCCAAGCATACTTCCAAAGTTGTGGCAAAATGTCTTAAGGACAACAAAGTAAAGGTATTGGAATGGCCATCACAAAGCCCTGACCTCAATCCTATAGAAAACTTGTGGGCAGAACTGAAAAAGCATGTGCAAGCAAGGAGGCCTACAAACCTAACTAAGTTACACCAGCTCTGTCAGGAGAAATGGGCCAAAATTCTCCCAACTTACTGTGGGAAGCTTGTGGAAGGCTACCCGAAACATTTGACCCAAGTTAAACAATTTAAAAGGCAATGCTACCAAGTACTAATTGAGTGTATGTAAACTTCTGACTTCAACTGTAGGTTGTTATGGTTATGATAGCATGATGTAACTTTGTTTTCAGTTGTGAATGAGAATGTATTCCCCTAACCTTATTCTTACAATAAAGTTAATTTATTCAAATTATATTACTTGTGTATGTCTTTCCTTATCAATGTACGACTAAATTTGTAATATGTTTTGGTGCATATGTGTTTAATATGCTATGCAGATAAGAGCGTGTCAGATCACAGAACATACCAGAGTAATACATGCCACCAGTCACTAAAACGTCTGTACCTCATTCACAGTAAAAGGCATTACTATTCTGATTTCAGATTATCAATCTTTACAAAATAAGGAAGACTCAATATGCTCTAAGAGTTTCTATATCTTCATTAGGACGGGGTTCTAAAACTTTTTGGGGCCGGGGACCCTTTTGTGATAGCAAATTCATCAGGGACCCCCTCGTGATCAGAACATAAAATCGAGTCAGATTCTTTGAAAAGTCTACAAGGAGTTTTAGTATGACGTCTGCAGCGCATGGCTGGACGAACCAAGTCTCAGGTCAGGGGAAAGAACATTTAAAAGGCCCGCCTCTTATTAGAGAAACTTTCAAGCTAAATTCCTGCAATTCTAAATATTTTGTCAAGGGGCAGAGAGATTTTTCATTGTTGGTGCAGCTTTAAAGCTAATATCCTGCAATTCTACACATTTTGCGATGAGGCAGAGAGAAAACTTCGCTGTTTTAAAGCTTTTATGTGCATTTAAGTACATACATTTTCAGTTGAAAGTACTGTGGATACCAATATCCCTGTGAGCCTCCCAGGCCCTTGGTTCCCAGGGTTGAGAACAAACTGTAGATGAATAATATTACATTGTATTATAAACTGAACAAAAAAATAAACATATAAAAAAAGTGTTGATCCCATGTTTCATGAGCTGAAATAATAGATCCCAAAAATGTTCAATACGCACAAAAATCTTAATTCTCTCAAATTTGTATACATCCCTGTTAGTTAGCATTTATCCTTTGCCAAGATAATCCATCCACCTGACAGGTGTGGGGTATCAAGAAGCTGATTAAACAGCATGATCTTACAAAATAAAAAGGCCACTAAAATGTGCAGATTTGTCACACAAAACAATGTCACAGATGTCTCAAGTTGAGGGAGCATGCAATTGGTATGCTGACTGCAGCAATGTCCACCAGAGCTGTTGCCAGAAACTTACGTTAATTTCTCTACCATAAGCCGACTCCCAAGTTGTTTTAGAGAATTTGGCAGTACGTCCAACCGGCCTCAATGTGTATGGTGTTGTGTGCGCGAGCGGTTTGCTGATGTCAACGTTGTGAACAGAGTGCCCCATGGTGGCGGTGGGGTTATGGTATGGGCAAGCACACAGTGCATTCAGAAAGAATTCAGACCCCTTGATGTTTTCCACATTTTGTTACGTTACAGTAACAAACAAACCGTAACAATTAAAATTGATTTAACCCATCTACACACAATACCCCATAATGACAAAGCAACACCAGGTTTAGAATTTTTTTCAAATGTCTTATGTAACTATATATACTGCTCAAAAAAATAAAAAGGGAACACTTAAACAACACATCCTAGATCTGAATGAAATAAATAATCTTATTAAATACTTTTTTCTTTACATAGTTGAATGTGCTGACAACAAAATCACAAAAATAATCAATGGAAATCCAATTTATCAACCCATGGAGGTCTGGATTTGGAGTCACACTCAAAATGAAAGTGGAAAACCACACTACAGGCTGATCCAACTTTGATGTAATGTCCTTAAAACAAGTCAAAATGAGGCTCAGTAGTGTGTGTGGTCTCCACGTGCCTGTATGACCTCCCTACAACGCCTGGGCATGCTCTTGATGAGGTGGCAGATGGTCTCCTGAGGGATCTCCTCCCAGACCTGGACTAAAGCATCCGCCAACTCCTGGACAGTCTGTGGTGCAACGTGGCGTTGGTGGATGGAGCGAGACATGATGTCCCAGATGTGCGGGCCAGTCCATAGCATCAATGCCTTCCTCTTGCAGGAACTGCTGACACACTCCAGCCACATGAGGTCTAGCATTGTCTTGCATTAGGAGGAACCCAGGGCCAACCGCACCAGCATATGGTCTCACAAGGGGTCTGAGGATCTCATCTCGGTACCTAATGGCAGTCAGGCTACCTCTGGCGAGCACATGGAGGGCTGTGCGGCCCCCCAAAGAAATGCCACCCCACACCATGACTGACCCACCGCCAAACCGGTCATGCTGGAGGATGTTGCAGGCAGCAGAACGTTCTCCACGGCATCTCCAGACTCTGTCACGTCTGTCACATGTGCTCAGTGTGAACCTGCTTTCATCTGAAGAGCACAGGGCGCCAGTGGCGAATTTGCCAATCTTGGTGTTCTCTGGCAAATGCCAAACGTCCTGCACGGTGTTGGGCTGTAAGCAAAACCCCCACCTGTGGACGTCGGGCCCTCATTCCACCCTCATGGAGTCTGTTTCTGACCGTTTGAGCAGACACATGCACATTTGTGGCCTGCTGGAGGTCATTTTGCAGGGCTCTGGCAGTGCTCCTCCTGCTCCTCCTTGCACAAAGGCGGAGGTAGCGGTCCTGCTGCTGGGTTGTTGCCCTCCTACGGCCTCCTCCACGTCTCCTGATGTACTGGCCTGTCTCCTGGTAGCGCCTCCATGCTCTGGACACTACGCTGACAGACACAGCAAACCTTCTTGCCACAGCTCGCATTGATGTGCCATCCTGGATGAGCTGCACTACCTGAGCCATGTGTGTTGGTTGTAGACTCCGTCTCATGCTACCACTAGAGTGAAAGCACCGCCAGCATTCAAAAGTGACCAAAACAGCCAGGAAGCATAGGAACTGAGAAGTGATCTGTGGTCCCCACCTGCAGAACCACTCCTTTATTGGGGGTGTCTTGCTAATTGCCTATAACTTCCACCTGTTGTCTATTCCATTTGCACAACAGCATGTGAAATTTATTGTCAATCAGTGTTGCTTCCTAAGTGGACAGTTTGATTTCACAGAAGTGTGATTGACTTGGAGTTACATTGTGTTGTTTAAGTGTTCCCTTTATTTTTTTGAGCAGTGTATATTACATTTACATAAGTATTCAGACCCTTTACTCAGTACTTTGTTGAAGCACCTTTGGCAGCAATTAGTCTCGAGTCTTCTTGGGTATGAAGCTACAAGCTTGGCACACCTGTATTTGGGGAGTTTCTCCCATTCTTCTCTGCAGATCCTCTCAAGCTCTGTCAGGTTGGATGGGGAGCGTCGCTGCACAGCCATCTTCAGGTCTCTCCAGAGATGTTCGTTCGATCCGGTTCAAGTCCGGGCTCTGGCTGGGCCACTCAAGGACATTCAAAGACTTGTCCCAAAGCCACTTATTTGTTGTCTTGGCTGTTTGCTTAGGGTCGTTGTCCTGTTGGAAGATGAACCTTCGCCCCAGTCTAAGATCCTGAGCGCTCTGGAGCAGGTTTTCGTCAAGGATCTATGTACTTTGCGCTGTTCATCTTTCCCTCGATCCTGACTAGTCTACCAGTCCCTGCCGCTGAGAAACATCAACACAGCATGATGTGGCCATCACCACGCTTCACCGTAGGGAAGGTTTCCTCCAGGCGTGACGCTTGGCATTCATTCCAAAGAGTTCCATCTTGGTTTCATCAGACCAGAGAATCTTGTTTCTCATGGTCTGAGAGTCCTTTAACTCCAAGTGGGCTATCCCTAGATCTGTGCCTCGACACAATCCTGTCTCTGAGCACTAAGGACAATTCCTTTGACCTCATGGCTTGGTTTTTGCTCTGACATGCACTGTCAACTGTGGGATCTTATAGACAGGTGTGTGCCTTTCCAAATCACATCCAATCAATTGAATTTACCATAAGCGGACTCCAATCAAGACATAGAAACATCTCAAGGATGATCAAAGAAAACAGGATGCACCTGAGCTCAATTTTGAGTCTCTTAGCAAATGGTCTGAATACTTATGTAAATAAGGTATTCGTTTTTTTTTTTTTTTAATACATTTGCAAAAATGTAAAAAACCCATTTTAGTTGTCATTATGGGGTATTGTGTGTAGATTGACTAAATTAATAAAAAAATCCTTGTCAATTTTTGAATAAGCCTGTAACATAAAATGTGGAAAAACTCAAGGGGTCTGAATACTTTCCGAATGCACTGTAAGTTAGACAATGAACACAGTTGCATTTTATCGATGGCACTTTCAATGCACAGTGATACCATGACAAGATCCTGAGGCCCATTGTCGTGCCATTCATCCGCCGCCATCACCTTATGTTGCATGATAATACACGGCCCCATGTCGCAAGGATCTGTACACAATTCCTGGAAGCTGAAAATGTCCCAGTTCTTCCACGGCCTGTATGCTCAGACATGTCACCCATTGAGCATGTTTGGGATCCTCTGGATTGAAGTGTATGACAGTCTTCCAGTTCCCGCCAATATCCAGCAACTTCGCACAACCATTGAAGAGGAATGGGATAACATTCCACAATCAACAGCCTGATTATGTGAAGGAGATGTGTCACACCAGATATTGACTGGTTTCCTGATATTTTTATTTAAGGTATCTGTGACCAACAGATGCATGTGTATTCCCAGTCATGTGAAATCCATAGATTAGGGCCTAATGAATTTTAAAAAAAATGACTGATTTCCTAATTATGATCTGTAACTCAGTAAAATCTTTTAAATTGTTGCATTTAGATTTTTGTTCAGTATACTGCACACGTTAAACTTATTCCACTGATAGCTTGGCCAAAAGCTGTTTAATCTCTTAGTAATATTCATTTAAAAAGGTTATAGATTTTTTACATCTGGCTGCGGACCCCATGCACTACCTCGGATCCCACTTTGACAACCCCTGCATTAGAAAGTTTTGTATTTAGGAGTTGTTTGGCGTATAAGACATTTTCACAGGTGTTTTTTCTTGACTGATTACCATTTGACTGATGTGGTGCTATTGTCAGTGCGTGACTTGGGCCGGAGTGCTGTACCGGCCCTTCTACCGGCCCAGGTTCACACACAGATGCAAAAAAGGTTGATCAAAACGGAATGAAGGCAGGATCTGAATAGCAATGGAGAGTGAGAATGAATTTCCTGATTCTGCTTTGTTCAAGTTTATTTGCCGCTAGTCTGAATCCGTGCGTGACAGTAGGCTGTTCGAGATTTCGCAGATTGAAAATGTGCCAGTATGTATGTGCATGATGCGCTGTTACAAACCTCATTTGACAACTTGGAAGGTCATGAAAAGTCATGGAAATTTGTTTCATAATTTCTGTTAATGTCATTCATGAAGGCACACTTAAATATTATCAATCACTTAAAAATCTACAGTATCAGCCATTATCGGAATGACCCTTCAGTGTCTGTGTGTGCTGCATGTGTGCCGTTGCCCGAGGACGTGGGGACATTTCAGCAGCAGGTATAAAATAATGGCAGGCTAACTAGATAGCCAATTTAAAATATAACTAACAGCAGTTCTTGCTAGTTAATTATAGTTAAGCATTAATGTCATCTTTCTACAAGCACTGAAACTTTGGAAAGATGGGATTTCCCTATTAAATAGCGGCAATGTAATTACGACAACGTTAAAAATATTCTAATAGCCTAATTGACAAAACGTACTGTGCATAGATCTCCCCCGAAATATGAATACTTGATCCTTATAAATAAACATGTCTAGTTAGATACCTTGCTTTGAAGTAGCCTACCTTATCCATTTGATCCCTGATTTATTAATTTTATAAAGACAAAAGTATTTGGTTGTAAAGTTGCCTGCACAACCAGGAGCTCCACAGATGGAGGGTTGACAACCTGTAACTAACAGTACAGTTCTACTTTGTGGGAGGTTAAGTGCCTTGATCAAGGGCACAACGGCAAGTCTACATGGGATCAGACACAGCAGCCTTCTGGTGTCAATCTTTTTCTATGTAGGCTATAATAAGTGATGAAAATGTGGTCAAAATTCAGAGAAGTCATGGAAAATGTGTATAAACCCTTAACAGTGAATAATCAGAGGTCTCTATAGCATAATGTAATTTGTTAATTTCGGTGAACATAGTCTAATGGACCGACTTGGAAAGATGAAAGCTCCTGCACTGTAATCATTTGAAAGAGCCGTTTCTCAGCTTTCAAAATATGTATCATGTTTTCATATATGGTTTGACACCAGCAAAGTATGTTCATTAATGTACGCAGAGGTCATGGTTTCAGTAAATTCAGCAATTCCAAAACTCTCCTACCGATGATGCAACAATGCCAATATGGCGATTTACAGTTAGCTGGTGTTCTAAAGCCAAACGTTAGTGTTTTAATTCCCCTTTAAGTTAGCTAGCAAAAGCTGCTTTTCCAAGCTTGCCAACGTTTGCTAGCTAGCATACAATTCTTGGCAATGGTTTAAATGAAAACAATGAACATTTTTCGCAAGACGTTTTGTTAAATTCATAAACACCACACAGCCTGTGAATGTGACTACAGAACAATGCAATTATTTAGCCAAACAAACAGCAAAACATACATGTACACATAATTAGGAAATGTAAGCTAGCATGCTAACGATGTTAGCTAAACTGGCGAGCAAATGTGCACCTACCAGGTCAAATCCAACAGGAACGGAGAGCAAGAACCATCAATTCTTGTTTTGAGTCTTTAATTGACGTCTTAACGGACGACAAATTTGATCAAAATGAAACAGATATTAGCAAACAAACAATGTCGAGAACACAGCTAGCTATTTGAAAACAATTCGGTTCCTGTTTTGTTAAAATTCAGATGCCGTTCACAGCTCACACCCACAAGAGATGAAGCTGCCAAACGTTATCCCCGCCTCTCCTATCGAACAGGTTTGTATTCATAAGGCACTAAACGAACAAAAAATACTAAAACAGGAAGGGACTACATGAACTTGTCCAATAAGAACAGCTTGTTCTCGTTTTTTGGTGCACATTTTGTTTAACGTTTTTCTACGTTGTGCTCTAATGAATATCACCCAGATGCACCACCAGACAACCAAATTGAAAACTTCCTCATCCATCCACATCGCATCTCATATCAGTAGCAGCAAGCAAACACCACCATCTGAATGCCAGATACACTAACAGTATTGCAACCGACTCAAATGCAGAATATATATCTATATATATCATATCTAGCTAGATTTTGGCATTACATATTTTGAAGAGACAGTCACAGTTCAGACAACCTGAATGTTTACCAGATGTTTTTCAGGTAAATGTACATACAGTAATGCTGCCTAAAAAAATAATTGACCATATGAATAACTATGCAAGTATCAAATTGTCTATACATACAATTGCTGTCGTTCACATATCATTTTTAACAAATTAAAATATATGGCCTGGAAATAATAATTATAACGTATAACGTAGCTACTGCTTGAAAATGCATTGGTCACTTCGGGCTAAAAGGTTGAACTTTTCAGACTGTCCCAACCTGAATATATTCGATCAATAGATTCGACATGATTACAAACCAAAGATGACTTTATTTGATACAGACTGTGTATCTTGGATTTGAAATGTAATAATTTGGGACTGTCCACAATGATCAGATAGAAAGCGTTTGTGCGCCATCTACTGGGGAAAATACTACATAGTTTTTGCTGTTGTTGCCCTGCTCAACAAAACAACAACCATAATCTTAATGCGTTCTTCATCAGTGTCCCTACCAGAGGTAAATCGCAAACTTGTTCCATTGTTTGTTTATTATTTGAGATTGGTAGCCACACAATTCAATCTCTGCATTTCTAGAAAGGCAAATGCAAAGTTGCAGTGTGATATAAGTGTGATATAATCGTGTGTGCTGTCTGTGTGTAGGGTCTTGTCTGAGATATACAGAAAGTAAGGAAAGACTAATTGTATCTGTGTAGTGTCTGTTGCTCTGTCAGAGAGGGTTGGCTCAGTGACCAGTTCATTAAGTAGCACAGCACCATCTAGCGATAACAAATGGACTGATATTTTGATATTTAGGCTGTCTGAAAGCTCAGATGTGTGGAGTGAAAATACAACGTTGATTTAGCAATTAACATACAATTTCAAGGAAACAATAAAAGGGATGTTTTAGACAGTGCTTTTTAAATGTTTTATATTGCTGTGCTTGTTGACATACACTCCTTAGAATGTTTTTAATGTGTGCTTGGTGGGTCAGTTCTAACAGATACTACAAAATTCTCTTACCGAATGAACATTTAAATAGCAAAACAACAATAACTCAATAATACAATACATTACACTAGAAAGTCTGAGATGAATTCATTCTCACTAACATAGACTATTGGTCTATTTACAAAATGTTTATTGATATATGTAAATATAAAATAAGGATGCACCTTCTTTGAAGAAAATGTATATTGAGCGTTCTGTTTGGTGAAATAAAAATGGTACCGTCATTGTAACAACGTATACCAATGGCTTACAAAATAATCACACCTTCTTGAAGGTTATCATTCAGAAAGGTATTGGATAATATCACGAAAATGCTTTATAATCAACCACTTGTTAAGTAACAATTTCATGTTTCAATGTCTTGATTCTTATGATGTACAATTAGATATATCTTGATAAGATTACTTTTCCATAGGTAATGATGAAGAGTTTATTCTACAATGGAACATGTTGATGAACTCCAGTCTTTGTAGAATACAGCATAAGAACACTGAAGACATCAGGAAAATGATACAAAATACAGCAAATGGACAATTTATTATACAATAGCTGTTTACAATAGTTCCTACCAGGTACAGAAAATATATGTCTTACAAGATCTAAATTAACAGGCTGACTTTACATACCCCTCATAATAACCTACAACTGATTTATTGCATAATGGAAAGGGAATGGCACCAAGGACATCTAAAATAACATTGACCTAGTCATCTGAATGTGTTTCTTTCTCTTGTACACTATTCTCTTTGAATGGACTCAAATGTACAAAATGAATGATATACATAGAGCTGTTTTTAAATAATTCTCTTCATCACATTCCCTAGACACGTATACAGTGTGCTATGTTTGACACCTCTGGAGTGCACAGCAAGATACAGCAGGATTACTCCCAGTTGGTACAATAACCCTATGTTCCTTTCATCTTACAAGACATCCACATACTGTAGTCACCAGTACATACAAATGGTTCAAGGGCATACAAAACATCTCCTATTCGAAAGAAAAACACCTTGGGCCAGATTCATGAAGGACCTTTTTTCACAGCATTTCCTCCTGTATCATCTTTCACAGCCTTGAACGTTGGCATTGGAGAAATATGACCATTATTACAGTTGAAATGACTTAAGTGAGTAACAATAATTAGCCTGATGGCCAACTTAAACGGCACCAGAAAACTAGACATCGCTGCTTGATAAATCTCACTCCAAGACCAAGTACTGATTGCTGGGAGATAATGTCTTGTTTTTCACAAAAACAGTCTTGATGGTGTTTTTTTTCACTTGTTCCCTTTGTTTACATAATCTATATGTTAAGCTTCATACACCCTACAAAGGAGACAAGAAAAAAGTGTGAAATACAGCCAAATATCATACACAATTACATAGCTATATAGATTCCTATAACCAAAATTTCAATAGCACTATAATACATTATAGTTCGTATTATGAACAATAGGTGCCAGTTCTGTTCCTATAAAACAGTATGTAACATAACCATTTGCAAAATGTTAAATGTGTTTCAACTGCAGAACAGATGTAGGATCTTAATAAGAGCCAGTTTGCTACAGCAGGAAAATAATCCTGCAGCAACAGGAAATGTGAATTATTATGTTGATTATAATTAATGATGAAAACTTCAGAAGCCTTATTAAATCTCAAATACACTACAGGTTTTACATTTCCTGCCTTGCAGTAAAGTTCTCCTGCAACAGGGTGATTAAAATAAGATCATATATCTGTATGCAACAGCAGTACTCTTACAACTTTAGTTCATGGAGTGGGATGACCTCTCACCTATGCTTATCCTTCCAGATCCGGAACCACTTGACCAGGTTTTTGGTGCTCTGCAGTTTGGGGTGCAGACAGTACTCCTGCCCCTTGAAGCGCGACACATTCTCCATGGTGACACTGACAAACAAAAGAAGCGAGGAAAAGTGTAAGAGAAAATAGCTAATCCACCTTACTGCATTAGAATCATAAGCGATGTTGGTTAATGTTAGCTGCAAAGTAATTATAACAACCCAAGCAATGTGGTAAGAATACTGCAATAACTTTAATACATTCTATCTCTGACATCTTAAACGTAAACACTCATGGAGAGGTTCTATGAACAGGCTTTAGAAACAGCACTGGGTGGGCAGGCCTATACATGATTTCTGAGCATGGCCAGATTAACCCATTGACATTCAGAGCAGCAGTTAGAGATACTAGTCTGTCTTTATGGCATATTTCGGCCGGTCATGACATGTGCTGTGTTGTGCCCAGAGCTATGCAGGGGCTTCTCAAATCAATCTCTTATTAGTGTGTCTGCTGCTTAGTGAATGATTCACCTGCCCAGCCAACAGAGGTCTTGGTTCATTTGGTTAACTCCTAAGCTGGAGTTGGAAGCACTGCTGTCACAGTTGGGGTGCCCCCCCCCCCCCCCTCCAGAATGTTAAATTCTGAGATGTGACCCCAATGCCAGCCAACAAAGGAGAGAAGGCACACTCTTTCTGGAGCCTGCTGAGTCTCAAATTACACTGAGGTCAGTGGCCAGTGGCCACCATTTTATGCAAGCATTAATCTGCCTGAATATGAAGTTTATCACATTGACCCCAGGACAGCAGTAAATAAAGCAGTAAATAGCAGTTTAATAGTCCAAGCGCCAACACAACTCTTTGTTGGACGGACTCTAAAGTCTTAAGATCATATCGAGAGCAATGTACTGTACTCCAAAACAGCAGGACAAAATGACATTTGTTTTCAAGTTTTTTTTTTGCTGTTGATGGGAACACATTTCTGTGCGATACCTCTAGTGAACAGCAGATGGCGAAAGAGTATGATCTTTTACAAAAGTAAGGTCTGCTTCCACCGAAAATGACTCAAATGTAAGATCAGTGTCTATTTGACAATGGGGTCTGATGCATGCAGTAGTATAGGGCAATGCAATTCCATTTTGAACCCTCAAAAAGAGGTAAACAGTCACTCTTATCTGGAGAGGGAAAGTCCCTATTGGATGCCAAGGCTGTGGTCCAGTTGTGCTGTGGTCCAGTTGAGCAAGCAATGCTTTAAAAGTAATAGATCAAATGATAGGGAATAATAGGCGACTGGATGGTGCATGTGGACAAAGACCATCCTTTACTGTCTAATTTAAGTTAATAGGTTTTCTCAAGAATGTCTGGATTGAGGAGTTATCAGATTCCATTCCAGAGCAATATATTTATAGGTCAATCAGCTGCTTTGATATAGTAGGAGATTAGAACATCAGAGTGACTATTTAGACAAGTTACTGCATTTGGCAAACAAACAGAATAGCACACAATGACTGACATCTCTGAAACAAACAGAACATGGGATTGACAATGGCAATGCAGAAAGAGAGAGAGTGCAAGATACATTTTTCAAAGAAAGACTCACAATATCATCTTCTCTTGGCAGAAAGGATGTTTGGGTTTAATCTCCAGCTTTTGCACATCCTTGTAGCGAATCTTTGGCCCTTTTCTTGTGCACCTGCACTTGTAGGCTGTGAAGAAAACAGATGTGTTTTACAAAGGCTTTCAAATAAACACTTTGGTCTGAACGTTTTCAGCCATCTGTAGACTAGCTCTCTGGTATGATTTCCTGACTTCACACAGATTGTCAGGTGCAGCATAGGCCTCACTAAACCTGTATGGAATAAAACAAAGAGAACGAGAACGATTTAAGAGGGCTCAGTAACGGCAGTGTAAAACAGAAAAGCGTAATTATTATCTCCACTGTAAATCAAGGCGCGCTGATTCACACCGCCACCGGGACTGTTTCCCGCGCATGCATGTGGTCAGGCTCGTACTCACTATGGAACGTGTGACCCACATCTTTAAGGCGACCTCATCAACCATCTCCAATTCCTCAATGACGGGCATCACAATTCTCATCATCAACCGCGATAACTGACCAAGACTAATCAGAAAAAAGATTGCAGTCAAAGTGCAGTATGACTGCAGTACACTGTAGTTTAACTTCAGTATGCTACAAATACTTGTCCAAAATATGGAGTAATTTTGCAGTGTAACTGCAGTTACAGTGCAGTATAACTGCAGTTCAACTGCGTACACTGCAGTTATTCTTCAATTACTGCGTCCAAAATACAACAGTTGAGTGCAGTTACTGCACTTTTACTGCAGTTTCAAAACTGTAATATTTTTTGTTAGGTGAAGACCAGCACCAGTTTACCACCATGAATTGGATAAATGTAAAACGATGAAGAACAAAATTGATACAAAGTAACCTGGCTACAGACTGTGGGTGAGTGGTGAACACAACAAACGAACAAAGCCACAATTTTACAAAACAAACCAAGAAGTACAACACAGTAATAACTCAACGGTTATAAACAACAATAGCCTACTGTTGCCAAAAGTGAGCAAGCATATTTGAAGATGGCAAATTAATGGCAATGGTAAAACATTACAGGTGCAATTTGGCTGCCAAACTAACCAATTGTTTTTAAAAACTCATTAGCATCAGCTTAACATGTAAAATGCTTAAAACACGTTTTCATTACTCAAATAGTAATAGATAATTACCTTCTGCTTGGAGGGAATATAAAGCAATAATTAACAAAAGCAACGCTGCTGTTGAACAACGATGCATTTTGTCTGCTGATGATGAACCTCAAATTCGGACCTCCCGACTGGTTTCGCTTAGTAAAAATCACTCAAACAACACTATCCTTGTATTCGCTCCTTAACTTTAGAGATGACAGGAGGAACAGTATTTGATCTCTATTCTTCCGAATACTCTCGAGTTTTGACTAACTCCTTAGGTCCAGAGCGCTCAGATCAGATGAAATGTAATCCGCATTTGACGCCACTCGCGTTTCTTGCCTTTTATCCCTACATGTTGTTGAGCAGCAGCTTTTAAAAACCAGCTCTGTCCCATCTCATTAATATGCACAGCCAGCCAACGAATCAAACACTTGAAAAACAGAAGTGGAATACATAAAAGAGAGTGGAATAGTTAGGAAAAAACACTAAAGAAGGAGAGGAAAATGGAAAGTTTAGAATTAGATTAGCCTACTAATTATACATTTGATTGAAGTTATTATGCTGATTTTCAAAGTTGCCTGGGACAGCTAGAGCAACTTTCCACAAACGATTCTAACAGTGTAGTATCATTTGTGCATGGCCCACACTGCCTCTCCATTCCAAATATGTATTTTCAGGCTGATTGAATCTACTGAGACATGTTTCCAAGGCAAACATGTCTCATAATCACAGTAGTGGTGAAGTAGTACTTTGGTGCCATCTCAAGACTTTTCCAGCAATTTAGAGATTTCAAAGACGTTTAAATTCCTGAGAAAGATTGAAAACACTGACACTGACACATCTGGAAGTAATTAGATGATCATTGATACAGTATAATTGCAATTGATGAGAAAACATTGTACTCAATTAATTGTCCCCATTCCTTGATCATATACCATAGAACAACAGAGTGCTATTTTATTTGAAAATGTATCAAAACAAAATAAGAGTTCAAAATAGGAATTTATAGTCAGCCAACTGAAGTCAGGCTTCTTATAACATCCTATTGAAAAGTGACTGACTCTAGACCTGTTGGCATATTGTGTCTTGGTCATAATAAAACAGTTATTTGGAACATTTGTGGATAAACAATGTTAATAGGGGTACATGGGAATACATGCACCCGTTGTTTCTTTGCAGATTACCATGCAGAGTTGTTCCTTGTAAAAGATAGCCCTGAGAAAAACCTTTTGACCCTCCCATTTGTGCTACAATAATTTGGTGAACAGAAAGCCTTCATCAGAATATACCATTCTTTTCCTGGCTTGGATTTTCAGCCAATCCTCTTATCCCATCTGTCATCACTCACTCATACCAGCCTCCATGAAATGTCTCTTTCTGCAGCCTCTCAGAACCTGTGTGGAAAATGAAAAGTGAGCAAATTAAGTTTGAAGCTAAGCATAAGTCATTCCTTGCAATCCAACTGTAACATTTGCCCTGTTTGGTTGAAGCTTTTCACACCGAGAAGAGATTGATGAAGCTGGATTCCAATCAATTGGATCAGTCCAAATCAATTATAGTTTGTTGACCTAGTTTATACATACCCACAGAAGGCAGTACTACCTTCTTCATCCATTCAGGATTTTGGGAGAAAATTAGGACCTAGTTTGGTTGGTTGGTTGTTATCCAGTTCAAACATTGGAAACTTTTAATGCTATCCAAAAAGTGTGAAATTGAATAACAAAGTTTAACATTCAGCAGATCATCAGTTGAGCACTTTAGTTCATTTAACCTGAAGTATTTATATTAAAAAAAATAGGTGTGCTTACATTTATGGGTTAGACAACGTGCCCAACTGTTTATGAAATTATAAACTCCCCATCTCTTAGGAGCACACCTGTATTGTGTCTGTGTGCTTTTAGTACACTTGACAATGGTCTATCACAGAACTAATTCACAGCCCAAAGTAAACTTTATCCCTAAGTCAAACATTGTATTCTATTCTTTGTCATCCATTGGATGCGATATTGTCACTGATGGAGGGTCCCTGCCAGAAATGGCCGAAATGCAGCCTTTTTTCTGCCAAAAGATGGTCTTGCTATGAAACCCAAACAGATCAGCTAAGCTACGTTTCAACGCTCTGGGTTCTCACTAGCAAATGGCACCATATTCGCTACATAGTGCACTACTTTTGACCAGAGCCCTATGGGCC
This sequence comes from Salmo trutta, assembly GCF_901001165.1. Taxonomy (NCBI): domain Eukaryota; kingdom Metazoa; phylum Chordata; class Actinopteri; order Salmoniformes; family Salmonidae; genus Salmo; species Salmo trutta. The sequence continues at coordinate 22,255,625 of NC_042969.1, read as the reverse complement.
CTGGTCAAAATAGGGCTCTGGGAAAAGTAGTGCACTATATATGGAATAGGATACCATTTGGGACGCAGACAGAGTGGGATGGGGAGATGGGTCTCTCCAAACATTAGTTGTTCCAGTGAAGGCGATGATTAATCAAGTCCACACAGTCCATCTTCTCCAAAGATGCCTGTTTGCTGACCGCAAAAACTACATTGATTCACATTGGGACATCACCATGGCCTACATGTGTGCAATCATATGTGCCTGAGTCATTTTGAGGAAACTCAACCAACTCCTGAAGAGGAGCGCTGCTTTCTGATCCTCATTATATCTGATGCTGGTGATGGAGCTTCACGTATATATAGTGTCTGGATCCTGCCGGCCCAATCAGAGGTGGCAACGTGGGTTGATATATGTATGTGACATATGCTGGCTCACTCCCAGGGATCAAATCAATCACATTTTATTAGTCACATGCGCCGAATACAGCAGGTGTAAACCTTACAGTGAAATGCTTACTTACAAGCCCCTAACCAACAGTGCAGTACCAATAAGAATAAGAAATAAAAGTAACAAGTAATTAAAGAGCAGCAGTAAAATAACAATAGCGAGACTATATACAGAGGGTACCGGTACAGAGTCAATGTGCGGGGGCAGCGGTTAGTCAAGGCAATTTAGGTAATATGTACACGTAGGTAGAGTTATTAAAGTGACTATGCATAGATGATAACTACAGAGAGTAGCAGTGGTGTAAAGGGGGGGGGGGTGCAAACAGGTTAGGTAGCCATTTGATTAGATGTCCGTGATGGCTGTTAGCTTACATAGGAATTTATAAGGTCCAGTAGTGTGCAGTATGACTGGGAGATATGAGTGAAGTCAACAGCAGGGCTGTGCCACTGTTGACATTGTCAGGCGAATAAAGACCTTGGCATCCTAATTGGCCTGGGCCTGGGGGAGCCATAGATCATCCTGACTACTTCCCAAATGGCACCCTATTCCATTCATAGTGCACTACTTTTTGACCAGGGCCCATAGGGCTAAAGAGGGGATGATTGTCTGTGTAAATAGAACACAACCCAGTATATTATTCTACATTACATTATATTAGGACAGGATACAATTCGATATTTGTGTTTTTTATGGACCACAAATTCTTTTAATCACAATTTGATTATATATAGGGTTGTTTTATTTATTGAGTTATATGAATATTTCACATCAAACTCAATCAAGCCATTACAAGTTCTAGTGGATGCTTGAGTGAATCACTGTCAGTCTGAGAAACTGAACTGAAGGTAGGAACTGCCATATTTGAAATGACAGGCAGCTGTTGAAACATATTTGAAAGTTAACTGTTGGTGTCAGATTCTCTGTTTTCACCACGTGAGTCATCCTACTAGCAGAGAAAATACATTCTTTCAGAAACGCGTGGAAGAACTCTCAACATTGAGCAGACCATAGTTTGATCGATGATAGAAAAAGCATTCTTTGTATTCAAGTGTCTATCAACTGTCCAACAAGAGTGTGCGCAACAATCTCAAAGATACAGTATACAAGTTTTCTTAATATTAAAATCCTGAAAATAACCTTCATTAACCTGAAACAGTTTGAGCAGTGTATAGATTTCTCGTGAGCGTATAGAGTGACTGACTGTCTGAACCAGGTCAGGGAACAGTGGAAAGAACTAAACCAGACCACAATGTCCTTTGTATATGATATGTACCGCCACAGAAATAGTTATCTAATAAACTCTCTCAGCTCTCTAACAAAACTGTTTATCTAAGACAGGACCATTTAAAATCATTTGAACTAAATGCTCCCACATCTCATTCAACACATACACAGAAGGAGGCATTAGCACATGCCAGGAACCCTCAGCAGTGTTGATCTGTTCCATGCTTCAGTACATGTCGTGCCTTATGCCTCAGCAGATTTACATACATAATTCTCATCATCAAAATGTCTGGTTTTTGGTGAGTCATGTGAAGGACACTCACAGACAAGGTTATGTAAGTTATAGCTTTAGCCGCTCCTGGTGGATGCAGCACATTTTAGCCAAGGATTTGTACTATTTTGAGGTATTTCACAGAGAGGGCAGGTTTGTTGTTGATGTTATATAAGTTACCTTGATTATATAAAAGGCACTTCTAAAAACTAACAGTGCAGTCCACATTTATCAGCTGACATTTGACATTTGAAATGCATCAAATGTATACTTCCTGGATCTCTGTGGTCACTGTTTACTTGAATTACATAAACTTTACATAAAGTCCACGAAGCAATTGATGTGTTTTTTTTAATTTTATTTTTCCAGAACAATAGTCAGAGTCAGTCAGCGTGGCTTGGGGTGAAAAGACAAGCTTTCATCAGGCTCCAGATTTGCTCATATAAGTAAAGGAATCCAGGGCTGTACCAGGCTGTCAACAGACCCAGCTGGATAGTGATAACAGTTTCAGACAGCAGGAAGAACATTCTGTACTATGTGCATACTGCATAGGAGAACATACAGTATGGAACATCTCTCTGGTATTTTCATAGGGATTTGGCCTTATCTCTAAGGATACTTTTTATGTGTTTTATGTCTTCTACTGGTGTTTGGGGATTTCATTCTGTGATGCATTCCAGAATCATGCCACTGAGAGCACTCCCTTTGGTCCTCTACTATATAAGAAACACCAGTAAGCCAGAAAGTCATTTGTGCTAGGAAGGAAGACCTCTTTGTCCACTGATCCTCCAAAACACATTCAGCTGATTGATGGTGTATCGAAACAGAGGTGAACCTTTTCTCACAGAATCCATATTTCCTTGTTTTTTTCTGAACATGATTAATCTGTACGTGTCTGTGTCGGTCAAGAGAGAGATGGTTTATTTGAACACCACGTTCCAGTGGTGAAATAAACCCATCTGCATCGAAAACCTGATGTCCAAACAGAGAGCTCTGGGCTCGTCAAAAAAGATGAAGGGAACAGAGTAATTGTAGGAACGTAGAACAAACGAACACTCCTGGCCAATGGGATAGAAGGACTGGGGGAATGGAGGCAGGGTGTCTGATTCTCTGTGGGAGAATGCTAAACTGGAGTGCAGCCCAACAATAATCCACATTGCATGAGATTAGTGGGGGTGGATTGCGGGAAAATAAAGCCCTGCAGGTTTTAGCTGTCACTGAGGTTGCTAGGCAAGAACCAGAACATTACCCCACCACAATGTAAATAAACAGCAGTAAAATAAGCTGATTAGCCCCACAAGGCCCATTGCCTCCCACCATTATCTCCACACCACTGATGCTTTCAGGCTGTCTCAAATGACACCCCATAGGGCTCTGGTCAAAGGTAGAGCACCAAATAGGGAATAGGGTTTCATTTGGGACGCAACCTCAGTCTGCACTAGGATTTCTGCACCCCTGTCCAAACAACATCTAGCTATCACTCCCCTCACTCAATAAGCCCCATGTGTAGTCTATCTGTCTGTGTCTTCTCTGGCACAGAGTATGTTTTTTAACAATTTAGAGCAGAGTAATTTTGGAGCTATTATTTCATAGGGTGAATCACTTATATTGGGTGTTCATCAAATAATAACCTGTTAAAAGAGCAGCTGTGTCAATGTGTCTGAGGGATGATTCATTGTCAGAATACGAAAATGGATTAATAATAGTCAGAAACGATTTGCTTTAACATGATGAGGCTTCATAGATAAATAGGGAAGAGTATTTGTGAAGAGATATCAACTGATTGATATTGGAACTGGAGCTGGTATGTTTACAACATCATGTTATGTGATTAAGATCAAGTGTTTCACATAATTCACCAAATTCCACCTATTAGCATTTAGGCAGTCCCATGTCTGACAACACAAGTGTAGTATAATTGCAAGACATTTTTCTAAAAACAACTTACAGTGCCATCACATCTCTTACTGGCTTAACCTAAAACAATAGTTTCAGCTGGTCTGCGTAGTATGTCCTCTGTGACCATGACAGAAAAATTGGAGCGCTTTTATCCAGCCAATCTGAAGTGTTTGTAAGAACGGCAGGCCTGGGGGTAGTAAGTGCTACCTTTAAGTTGATCAAAGGCCCCACCTGAGACAGAATATGTACATCCACACAAATCCCTGTTATAACAACTGTCTCAAAAGTGTTTGCACAGATATGTCTCTCCGCACAGAGCGCTGAGTCATAATCAGGATTTATGTGTTATTGACGGGTAGTGGCAGGTTGTGCACTGTACATACTGTTTACTGTGAATATGACATGGCTCATTGAGCTAAAGCCGGGCTCAAGACAGCTATCCCCAAAGTGTTTAATTGTTACAGTGACATGTAAAGGGATATCCCGGAGATGTCTCACTACTTACATCTGTCAGGATATACATCTTAAAGGAGAAGTTCAGGCCATTCTAAGGAGATGCTCAGGGCATTCTAAGGAGATCCTCATGCCATTCTAAGAAGATGCTTGGGGCATTCTAAGGAGATCCTCATGCCATTCTAAGGAGATCCTCATGCCATTCTAAGGAGATGCTCAGGGCATTCTAAGGAGATCCTCATGCCATTCTAAGGAGATGCTCAGGGCATTCTAAGGAGATCCTCATGCCATTCTAAGGAGATCCTCATGCCATTCTAAGAAGATGCTTGGGGCATTCTAAGGAGATCCTCATGCCATTCTAAGGAGATCCTCATGCCATTCTAAGGAGATCCTCATGCCATTCTAAGGAGATGCTCAGGGCATTCTAAGGAGATCCTCATGCCATTCTAAGGAGATGCTCAGGGCATTCTAAGGAGATCCTCATGCCATTCTAAGGAGAAGCTCAGGGCATTCTAAGGAGATCCTCATGCCATTCTAAGGAGATGCTGAGGGCATTCCAAAGAGATCTTCAGGCTATTCTTAGGAGATGCTCAGGCCATTCCAAGGAGATGCTCAGGGCATTTTAATGAGATGCTCAGGGCATCCTAAGGAGATCCTCAGGCCATTTTTAAGGAGATACTCAGGGCTTTGCATTCAGCTTATTGTCATTGGATATTCATGAACCTTTTGCATTTTTAATGTCTGTCATTTATCTCCATCTACTTTAACCTTAAACTATATGTGGCAGGCGTCAGAGACACTATCACCTGGATATTTGGTCACCGGATTCTCCCTGCAAGGTTTAGATTTCTTTGTCTTTACTAATAGCTTAGGCCATCTGTCCAGTCACTATATAGGTTCACTATAAGCCCTGCAATCCCAGTCTCAACATACCTTCTTTTTCATGTGGACCTTCCTATCTTTGGCCAACAACAAAACAGAATACTTTAGTCAGTATGAATTTGGTTCTTGAGTTTCCTGCTGTTGCATTGCGAAATTAATAAAGCTGTGTTATTTATCACAAACCACAATGTAATCTGCCCAAATCCCTACAAAAGGTTGTAGAGAAGTCACTCCTGACCTGCAGTTATTCTGATCTTTTATCAATAGAATTATATAGAATGTCAGCTTACACCTTCAGAATTCTAGAACCTTCAGCAGACCAAGAGCAAGGACCTGAATTTAAATACCTGCAATAATATTGTCTTAAACAAACAAATACTGCTCGGGGTGCAGATTTTGTCTCAGGCATAAAAAGCAGGCACCTTCCTCATTGATTTAAGCTCAACCTTGGCAAGGCCTCGGTGACCAACCCAGCATCCAAGCAACTGCTATTGACCTGCTGCTGCGGAAACTATTTGTGAATGAGACACAAGGTCTGAGACAAGCCGGCACTCAGTGGGTAGGGTATTTTTTCATCGGTCATAATGGCTTCTTTGTGCACACATTATCTGCTGGCTTGGGGAACCCTACTTGGAATGGCAGGCACGGTGGAAAGCAGATGCCTGTTGGAGTAACTGCACCAACATCAGCATGCTGCAGTCTCAGACTGGACAGCGTCACAACTGTTGCACAAGCCAGGAGAAACAGGCTATTTTACTTTTCAGAGCGGGCGACTGATTCTCTGTCTTTACATTGACATTTTAGTCATTTAGCAGACACTCTTATCCATCTCCATCCTGCCATTAATCAGACGCAGATAGCAGAGATGTCATCAAATGAGTCAACTGAATAGAATCTCTTTCTGTGAGATAAAAGAGAAAATGATGGTAACCATATTTTTTGGAGTACATTGTGGCACTCAATTCTTAGTTTGTGACTCTCACTGTTCATGTACAGAAATCACCAGTTTGTTTGAGTTTGGATATGAAACAAAGCTAAATCAAACAGAGTCCTTTTGTCCCCAATTTCAGAGAAAAATACTATGACGTACTTTATATGCGACTGTCCCACTCAATGTGCATATTTCTTCATGACACACTTGTGGAGCACGTCTGATCTGATGTAAGGGACATTTAGATACCTTCGTCATTAAAGCTGATAATGAGGGTCTTATAGAAAAGATTACAGGATGCCATCCCACAGGCACTTATCACTTTTGAATAAAAAAACATTGTTAGGGAAATGTACATTTATAAATCTTGCTCTCTGGGAAATGATGGAATGATGGAGGGATTCTCATGGGTAGATAGTCTTGTATTCCCAGAGGCTAAGCCAATAATTACCTTTACTATAATGTAATCCTCTTACCAACAGAACTGGGATTCATTTCCCTGAGATGACCAGAAAGGAGGTTTTATTATGTCTGTCTTCCCTAAAATCAGAGAAAACACAAGACTACTTGCACATGGATCTGAAATGTCAGCCCGCAATGAATTTTTATTGTCAACTCCTGCAAAGATGACAATAATTACTTTATGCATGACAATAATTCGTTTCTGCATTGTTTTTATATTGACTGGAAATCACTTGCTTGAAACACTTTTTGCATCACTGCGGTGAGAGTTGTCCCGAAGGAAAGGTTCAGTTTGAACAGAAGCCTGAAGCACATACAGTACCTTCAGATTAAAACATGATGTTTAGTATAAAGTTTAAGTGGTTTTGAATAAAGTTTTGCCTGTAGAATCCCGAAGGCTGCTGGTTGAACAACATGTTGTAACGCCCTGGCCATAGAGAGGGTTTTTCCTCTGTTTTTGGTTAGGCCAGGGTGTGACATGAGTGGGCGTTCTATGTTAATTTTCTATGTTGGTGGTTTAATTTGTTTCGGCCGTGTATGGCTCTCAATCAGGAACAGCTGTAGATCGTTGTTGCTGATTGAGAGTCATACATAGGCAGCCTGTTTTTCCTTTGGGGTTTGTGGGTGAATGTTTTCTGTTTAGAGTTTGTTCCTGACAGAACTGTTGCTGGTTGTTCTTTTTGTTTTCTTTTTGTAGAGTGTTCTTTCGGTCATTAAAAACCTTACAAGATGAACACATCCTCTGCTGCACCCTGGTCTCATTTCAACGACAGCCGTTACACATGTTTTCAAAAAGTCTGTACATATAGGGGTTACAGCAGGGGTTCATAACTCCAAATTGACCAAGTTTTTAAACTCTGTGAAGAGGATAAATAATACTATTGACAGATCCCACTAGGCACAGACGTCAGTTCAACAGACAGATCCCACTGGGCACAGACGTCAGTTCAACAGACAGATCCCACTAGGCACAGACGTCAGTTCAACAGACAGATCCCACTGGGCACAGACATCAGTTCAACAGACAGATTCCACTGGGCACAGACGTCAGTTCAACAGACAGATCCCACTAGGCACAGACATCAGTTCAACAGACAGATCCCACTAGGCACAGACATCAGTTCAACAGACAGATCCCACTGGGCACAGACATCAGTTCAACAGACAGATCCCACTGGGCACAGACATCAGTTCAACAGACAGATCCCACTAGGCACAGACATCAGTTCAACAGACAGATCCCACTAGGCACAGACGTCAGTTCAACAGACAGATCCCACTGGGCACAGATGTCAGTTCAACAGACAGATCCCACTGAGCACAGACGTCAGTTCAACAGACAGATCCCACTAGGCACAGACGTCAGTTCAACAGACAGATCCCACTAGGCACAGACGTCAGTTCAACAGACAGATCCCACTAGGCACAGACATCAGTTCAACAGACAGATCCCACTGGGCACAGACATCAGTTCAACAGACAGATCCCACTGGGCACAGACATCAGTTCAACAGACAGATCCCACTAGGCACAGACATCAGTTCAACAGACAGATCCCACTAGGCACAGACATCAGTTCAACAGACAGATCCCACTAGGCACAGACGTCAGTTCAACAGACAGATCCCACTAGGCACAGACATCAGTTCAACAGACAGATCCCACTGAGCACAGACGTTAGTTGTGCTGCTACCATGTTGTTTTGCTACCATGTTGTCATGTTGTGTTGCTACCATGCTGTGTTTTCATGTGTTGCTGCCATGCTATGTTGTTGTCTTAGGTGTTGTGGTGTCTCTCTTGTCGTGATGTGTGTTTTGTCCTATATTTTTATTACATTTTTACTTTTTAATCCCAGCCCCGTCCCCACAGGAGGCCTTTTGCCTTCTGGTAGGCCGTCATTGTAAATAAGAATTTGTTCTTAACTGACTTGCCTAGTTAAATAAAGATTAAATAAATAAAATATAAGACAGATCCCACTGGGCACAGACATCAGTTCAACAGACAGATCCCACTGGGCACAGACATCAGTTCAACAGACAGATCCCATTAGGCACAGACATCAGTTCAACAGACAGATCCCACTGGGCACAGACATCAGTTCAACAGACAGATCCCATTAGGCACAGACATCAGTTCAACAGACAGATCCCACTAGGCACAGACATCAGTTCAACAGACAGATCCCATTAGGCACAGACATCAGTTCAACAGACAGATCCCACTGAGCACAGACATCAGTTCAACAGACAGATCCCACTAGGCACAGACATCAGTTCAACAGACAGATCCCACTAGGCACAGACATCAGTTCAACAGACAGATCCCACTGGGCACAGACATCAGTTCAACAGACAGATCCCACTGGGCACAGACATCAGTTCAACAGACAGATCCCACTAGGCACAGACATCAGTTCAACAGACAGATCCCACTAGGCACAGACATCAGTTCAACAGACAGATCCCACTAGGCACAGACGTCAGTTCAACAGACAGATCCCACTAGGCACAGACATCAGTTCAACAGACAGATCCCACTGGGCACAGACGTCAGTTCAACAGACAGATCCCACTGGGCATAGACATCAGTTCAACAGACAGATCCCACTGAGCACAGACGTTAGTTGTGCTGCTACCATGTTGTTTTGCTACCATGTTGTCATGTTGTGTTGCTACCATGCTGTGTTTTCATGTGTTGCTGCCATGCTATGTTGTTGTCTTAGGTGTTGTGGTGTCTCTCTTGTCGTGATGTGTGTTTTGTCCTATATTTTTATTACATTTTTACTTTTTAATCCCAGCCCCGTCCCCACAGGAGGCCTTTTGCCTTCTGGTAGGCCGTCATTGTAAATAAGAATTTGTTCTTAACTGACTTGCCTAGTTAAATAAAGATTAAATAAATAAAATATAAGACAGATCCCACTGGGCACAGACATCAGTTCAACAGACAGATCCCACTGGGCACAGACATCAGTTCAACAGACAGATCCCACTAGGCACAGACATCAGTTCAACAGACAGATCCCACTGGGCACAGACATCAGTTCAACAGACAGATCCCACTAGGCACAGACATCAGTTCAACAGACAGATCCCACTGGGCACAGACATCAGTTCAACAGACAGATCCCACTGGGCACAGACGTCAGTTCAACAGACAGATCCCACTGGGCACAGACATCAGTTCAACAGACAGATCCCATTAGGCACAGACATCAGTTCAACAGACAGATCCCATTAGGCACAGACATCAGTTCAACAGACAGATCCCATTAGGCACAGACATCAGTTCAACAGACAGATCCCACTGGGCACAGACATCAGTTCAACAGACAGATCCCACTGGGCACAGACATCAGTTCAACAGACAGATCCCATTAGGCACAGACATCAGTTCAACAGACAGATCCCATTAGGCACAGACATCAGTTCAACAGACAGATCCCATTAGGCACAGACATCAGTTCAACAGACAGATCCCATTAGGCACAGACATCAGTTCAACAGACAGATCCCATTAGGCACAGACATCAGTTCAACAGACAGATCCCACTGGGCACAGACATCAGTTCAACAGACAGATCCCACTGGGCACAGACATCAGTTCAACAGACAGATCCCACTAGGCACAGACATCAGTTCAACAGACAGATCCCACTGGGCACAGACATCAGTTCAACAGACAGATCCCACTGGGCACAGACGTCAGTTCAACAGACAGATCCCACTGAGCACAGACATCAGTTCAACAGACAGATCCCACTGGACACAGACGTCAGTTCAACAGACAGATCCCACTGGGCACAGACGTCAGTTCAACAGACAGATCCCACTGGGCACAGACGTCAGTTCAACAGACAGATCCCACTGGGCACAGACGTCAGTTCAACAGACAGATCCCACTGGGCACAGACGTCAGTTCAACAGACAGATCCCACTGGGCACAGACGTCAGTTCAACAGACAGATCCCACTGGGCACAGACGTCAGTTCAACAGACAGATCCCACTGGGCACAGACGTCAGTTCAACAGACAGATCCCACTAGCCACAGACGTCAGTTCAACAGACAGATCCCACTAGGCACAGACGTCAGTTCAACAGACAGATCCCACTAGGCACAGACATCAGTTCAACAGACAGATCCCACTAGGCACAGACATCAGTTCAACAGACAGATCCCACTAGGCACAGACATCAGTTCAACAGACAGATCCCACTAGGCACAGACATCAGTTCAACAGACAGATCCCACTAGGCACAGACATCAGTTCAACAGACAGATCCCACTAGGCACAGACATCAGTTCAACAGACAGATCCCACTGGGCACAGACATCAGTTCAACAGACAGATCCCATTAGGCACAGACATCAGTTCAACAGACAGATCCCACTAGGCACAGACATCAGTTCAACAGACAGAACCCACTAGGCACAGACATCAGTTCAACAGACAGATCCCACTAGGCACAGACATCAGTTCAACAGACAGATCCCACTAGGCACAGACATCAGTTCAACAGACAGATCCCACTAGGCACAGATGTCAGTTCAACGTCTAGTTTAGATGTACATTCGGTTGAGTTGCCAACTAACGTGAATTGAACAAGAAATCAACAAAACATTTCACTATGTCATTGGATTTAGGTGAAAAAAAAATACAAAATTCCCTTAGGTTGATGACTTTTGGAAAATCCAATCAGTTTTCCATGTTGATTCAACACCATCACGTTGACATTTTTTTGTTGAAATGAAGTGGGAAAGCTCTTGTGATATTCAATCAGTCATTTTTGCAACATTGATGAATAAGATAATTTTAGAGGTACATACACTCTCCCTTTAACCGAAGCTCACAAAAGACTGTGAATATAGGGAATATGTGCTTGTCTATCACTATAACTCTGAATACATAATGTGACATGCAAAGCCACCAGAAGCACCTGGAATAAACAGCATTCAGTTTGATCTTTATTGTCTGCCTGTGTTAGAGTGAAGCAGTATTTGACAGAGCAGGTAAACGAGGCACTTCACCAGAAGTACTGAGTCCAGGACAGCTATCATCACAAGACAAACAGGGGGGATGCCACTGCTCCATTTCATAAAGATCTTATCACAGCTGTGGATAGGGCTATTGTTTCAAGGAGCTCAGGCATAGAGGACAACATTTTCTACTGTACAAAGATACAGGTGGTGGAGCAAGCCAGAGAGGTTGGGATGGGACCAAAAAGTCACTTCTCCGTGTCTTGGATAATGTCCCTGTTGTCTTATTATAAATCATGTACTCTGTCTGAACTCCAATTCCTACATGAGAACATGTACAATTAGTGGAGTCAGTGTTTGTGTTTATTGTTGTGCAACATAATTGTTTCCACCTCTCTTGGATTGAAGAAACCCAACAATTTAAACCAGGGGCTACAGACGAGACCAGGAGCCATGACTTTAGTTTGATTGCCTTTCATCTTCCAAAATGGCTGTACTTAGCCAAAGTGAACTCAGCGTGGGATGTTGTTTTGCTACTGAGTTAGTCAGGCAATGCAATTTCCAAATTGAAAACACATTTGAAAACTGTATTGCACAAGCTTCACAGCTGTATCAGCTGACACTACCTTTATGTTACATAACATTACACTTCCACATTTATTTTTACCATAGTAACACTGTTTACCATAAACATGCCTAAATATGCCTCTGAATGCATTGCAACACAGTAATGTAGGACAAACACTGACAACACAATTACACAGCGAGTGGGACCGGGCCATTCCATTAATGTAGAGAGGGGGGATGGTGGTGGTGGAGTTGAGTTGAAGGAGGGTGGTGGTGGTGATGGTGTGTGAATCCACCCCCTCCTCAGCCTGGTCTCAGAGCCATACAGAATATACTTTACGTATTTGTGAGCACCTCCAAGACATATGATACCTAAAAGGTTTCCAAAAGGGTTCTTTGGCTGTCCCTATAGGAGAACCCTTTATGGTGGAAAGGGTTCTACATGGAACTCAAAAGGGTTCAACCGGATCCAAAAAGGGTTCTTAAAAGGGTTCTCCTATGGGGACAGCCGGAACCCTTTTAGGTTCTAGATAAAACCTTTCCTACGAGTGTATTAATGGTGTAGTTACTTGAGACAGAAACTAAAGTATGGAGTATGGTTAGGGAGGATGATTTAATTTATTTTATTTTACCTTTATTTTACCAGGCAAGTCAGTTAAGAACAAATTCTTGTTTACAATGACAGCCTAGGAACAGTAACTGCCTTGTTCAGGGGCAGAACGACAGATTTTTACCTTGACAGCTCGGCGATTCAATCTAGAAAGCTTTTGGTTACTGGCCCAATGCTCTAACCACTAGGCTACCTGCCGCCCCATCATTAGGGAGTATGATTAGGGAGGATGTTAGGGAGGATGGTTAGGGAGTATGATTAGGGAGGATGTTAGGGAGGATGGTTAGGGAGTATGATTAGGGAGGATGATTAGGGAGGATGATTAGGGAAGATGTTAGGGAGGATGGTTAGGGAGTATGATTAGGGAGGATGGTTAGGGAGGATGATTAGGGAGGATGATTAGGGAGGATGATTATGGAGGATGATTAAGGCAGCTGGTTATAGAGGATGATTAGGGAGGATGGTTAGGGAGGATGATTAGGGAGGATGTTAGGGAGGATGATTAGGCAGGATGTTAGGGAGGATGGTTAGGGAGGATGATTAGGGAGGATGTTAGGGAGGATGGTTAGGGAGGATGATTACGGAGGATGATTATGGAGGATGATTAAGGCAGCTGGTTATAGAGGATGATTTGGGCAGTTGGTTAGGGAGGATGGTTAGGGCAGTTGGTTAGGGAGGATGATTAGGGAGGATGATTAGGGAGGATGATTAGGGAGGATGATTAGGGCAGTTGGTTAGGGAGGATGATTAGGGAGGATGATTAGGGCAGTTGTTAGGGAGGATGATTAAGGCAGTTGGTTAGGGAGGATGTTAGGGAGGATGATTAGGGAGTATGATTAGGGAGGATGGTTAGGGAGGATGTTTAGGGAGGATGGTTAGGGAGTATGATTAGGGAGGATGATTAGGGAGGATGATTAGGGAGGATTATTAGGGAGGATGGTTAGGGAGTATGATTAGGGAGGATGTTAGGGAGGATTATTAGGGAGGATGATTAGGGAGGATGGTTAGGGAGTATGATTAGGGAGGATGATTAGGGAGGATGTTAGGGAGGATGTTAGGGAGGATGATTAGGGAGGATGATTAGGGAGGATGATTAGGGAGGATGTTAGGGAGGATGGTTAGGGAGGATGATTACGGAGGATGATTATGGAGGATGATTAAGGCAGCTGGTTATAGAGGATGATTTGGGCAGTTGGTTAGGGAGGATGGTTAGGGAGGATGGTTAGGGAGTATGGTTAGGGAGGATGATTAGGGAGGATGATTAGGGCCGTTGGTTAGGGAGGATGATTAGGGCAGTTGGTTAGGGAGGATGGTTAGGGCAGTTGGTTAGGCAGGATGGTTAGGGCAGTTGGTTAGGCAGGATGATTAAGGCAGATGATTAGGGAGGATGGTTAGGGCAGTTGGTTAGGGAGGATGATTAGGGCAGTTGGTTAGGGAGGATGATTAGGGCAGTTGGTTAGGGAGGATGGTTAGGGCAGTTGGTTAGGGAGGATGGTTAGGGCAGTTGGTTAGGCAGGATGATTAAGGCAGTTGGTTAGGGAGGATGTTAGGGAGGATGTTAGGGAGGATGATTAGGGAGGATGATTACGGAGGATGTTAGGGAGGATGGTTAGGGAGGATGATTACGGAGAATGATTATGGAGGATGATTAAGGCAGTTGGTCATGGAGGATGTTAGGGAGGATGTTAGGTAGGATGTTAGGGAGTATGGTTAGGGAGTATGGTTAGGGAGTATGATTAGGGAGGATGGTTAGGGAGGATAATTAGGAGGATGGTTAGGGAGGATGATTAGGGAGGATGATTAGGGCAGTTGGTCATGGAGGATGATTAGGGCAGTTGGTTAGGCAGGATGATTAAGGCAGATGATTAGGGAGGATGGTTAGGGCAGTTGGTTAGGGAGGATGATTAGGGCAGTTGGTTAGGGAGGATGATTAGGGCAGTTGGTTAGGCAGGATGATTAGGGAGGATGATTAGGGAGGATGTTAGGGAGGATGGTTAGGGAGGATGATTACGGAGGATGATTCTGGAGGATGATTAAGGCAGTTGGTTAGGGAGGATGTTAGGGAGGATGTTAGGGAGTATGGTTAGGGAGGATGATTACGGAGGATAATTCTGGAGGATGATTAAGGCAGTTGGTTAGGGAGGATGTTAGGGAGGATGATTAGGGAGGATGATTAGGAGGATGGTTAGGGAGGATTATTAGGGAGGATGATTAGGGAGGATGGTTAGGGAGTATGATTAGGGAGGATGATTAGGGAGGATGATTAGGGAGGATGTTAGGGAGGATTATTAGGGAGGATGATTAGGGAGGATGTTAGGGAGGATGGTTAGGGAGGATGATTACGGAGGATGATTATGGAGGATGATTTGGGCAGTTGGTTAGGGAGGATGGTTAGGGAGGATGGTTAGGGAGGATGGTTAGGGAGGATGGTTAGGGAGTATGGTTAAGGAGGATGGTTAGGGAGGATGATTAGGGAGGATGATTAGGGCCGTTGGTTAGGGAGGATGATTAGGGCAGTTGGTTAGGGAGGATGGTTAGGTCAGTTGGTTAGGCAGGATGGTTAGGGCAGTTGGTTAGGGAGGATGGTTAGGGCAGTTGGTTAGGCAGGATGATTAAGGCAGATGATTAGGGAGGATGGTTAGGGCAGTTGGTTAGGGAGGATGATTAGGGCAGTTGGTTAGGGAGGATGATTAGGGCAGTTGGTTAGGGAGGATGGTTAGGGCAGTTGGTTAGGGAGGATGGTTAGGGCAGTTGGTTAGGCAGGATGATTAAGGCAGTTGGTTAGGGAGGATGTTAGGGAGGATGTTAGGGAGGATGATTAGGGAGGATGATTAGGGAGGATGTTAGGGAGGATGGTTAGGGAGGATGATTACGGAGGATGATTATGGAGGATGATTAAGGCAGTTGGTTAGGGAGGATGTTAGGGAGGATGTTAGGGAGGATGTTAGGGAGTATGGTTAGGGAGTATGATTAGGGAGGATGGTTAGGGAGGATAATTAGGAGGATGGTTAGGGAGGATGATTAGGGAGGATGATAAAGGCAGTTGGTCATGGAGGGTGATTAGGGCAGTTGGTTAGGCAGGATGATTAAGGCAGATGATTAGGGAGGATGATTAGGGCAGTTGGTTAGGGAGGATGATTAGGGCAGTTGGTTAGGGAGGATGATTAGGGCAGTTGGTTAGGGAGGATGGTTAGGGCAGTTGGTTAGGGAGGATGGTTAGGGCAGTTGGTTAGGCAGGATGATTAAGGCAGTTGGTTAGGGAGGATGATTAGGGAGGATGTTAGGAAGGATTATTAGGGAGGATGATTAGGGAGGATGTTAGGGAGGATGGTTAGGGAGGATGATTACGGAGGATGATTATGGAGGATGATTAAGGCAGTTGGTTAGGGAGGATGTTAGGGAGGATGTTAGGGAGGATGTTAGGGAGTATGGTTAGGGAGTATGGTTAGGGAGTATGATTAGGGAGGATGGTTAGGGAGGATGATTAGGAGGATGGTTAGGGAGGATGATTAGGGAGGATGATTAGGGCAGTTGGTCATGGAGGATGATTAGGGCAGTTGGTTAGGGAGGATGATTATGGCAGTTGGTTAGGGAGGATGTTAGGGAGGATGGTTAGGGAGTATGGTTAGGGAGGATGATTAGGGAGTATGGTTAGGAAGGATGATTAGGGAGGATGATTAGGGCAGTTGGTCATGGAGGATGATTAGAGCAGTTGGTTAGGGAGGATGATTAATGAGGATGGTTAGGGAGTATGATTAGGGAGGATGATTAGGGAGGATGGTTAGGGAGGATGATTAGGGAGTATGATTAGGGAGTATGGTTAGGGAGGATGATTAGGGAGTATGGTTAGGGAGGATGGTTAGGGAGGATGATTATGGAGTATGATTAGGGAGTATGGTTAGGGAGGATGATTAGGGAGGATGGTTAGGGAGGATGATTAGGGCAGTTGGTCATGGAGGATGATTAGGGCAGTTGGTTAGGGAGTATGATTAGGGAGGATGATTAGGGAGGATGATTAGGGAGGATGATTAGGGCAGTTGGTTATGGAGGATGATTTGGGCAGTTGGTTAGGGTGGATCGTTAGGGCAGTTTGTTAGGGAGGATGGTTAGGGCAGTTGGTTATGGAGGATGATTTGGGAGGATGATTAGGGCAGTTGGTTAGGGAGGATGATTAGGGAGGATGATTGGGGCAGTTGGTTAGGGAGGATGATTAGGGCAGTTGTTTAGGGAGGATGATTAGGGAGTATGATTAGGAGGATGGTTAGGGAGGATGATTAGGGAGGATGGTTAGGGCAGTTGGTTAGGGAGGATGATTAGGGCAGGTAATTAGGGAGGATGATTAAGGAGTATGATTGGGAGGATGGTTAGGGCAGTTGGTTAGGGAGGATGGTAAGGGAGGATGGTTAGGGAGGATGATTAGGGAGTATGATTAGGAGGATGGTTAGGGAGGATGATTAGGGAGGATGGTTAGGGCAGTTGGTTAGGGAGGATGATTAGGGCAGGTAATTTGGGAGGATGATTAGGGAGTATGATTGGGAGGATGGTTAGGGCAGTTGGTTAGGGAGGATGTTAGGGAGGATGGTTAGGGAGGATGATTAGGGAGTATGATTAGGAGGATGGTTAGGGAGGATGATTAGGGAGGATGGTTAGGGCAGTTGGTTAGGGAGGATGATGAGGGAGGATGATTAGGGCAGTTGGTTAGGGAGGATGGTTAGGGCAGTTGTTTAGGGAGGATGATTAAGGAGTATGATTAGGGAGGATGGTTAAGGAGGATGGTTAGGGAGGATGGTTAAGG
The DNA here is from genome assembly GCF_901001165.1 of Salmo trutta. Classification (NCBI taxonomy): domain Eukaryota; kingdom Metazoa; phylum Chordata; class Actinopteri; order Salmoniformes; family Salmonidae; genus Salmo; species Salmo trutta. Next base: position 22,238,127 of record NC_042969.1, on the reverse strand, counting down.
AGGATGGTTAAGGAGGATGATTAGGGAGGATGATTAGGGCAGTTGGTTAGGGAGGATGATTAGGGCAGTTGGTTAGGGAGGATGATTAGGGAGGATGGTTAGGGCAGTTGGTTAGGGAGGATGATTAGGGCAGGTAATTAGGGAGGATGATTAGGGAGTATGATTGGGAGGATGGTTAGGGCAGTTGGTTAGGGAGGATGGTAAGGGAGGATGGTTAGGGAGGATGATTAGGGAGTATGATTAGGAGGATGGTTAGGGCAGTTGTTTAGGGAGGATGATTAAGGAGTATGATTAGGGAGGATGGTTAAGGAGGATGGTTAGGGAGGATGGTTAAGGAGGATGGTCATGGAGGATGATTAGGGAGTATGGTTAGGAGGATGGTTAGGGAGGATGGCCATGGAGGATGATTAGGGAGTATGGTTAGGAGGATGGTTAGGGAGGATGGTCATGGAGGATGATTAGGGAGTATGGTTAGGAGGATGGTTAGGGAGGATGGTCATGGAGGATGATTAGGGAGTATGGTTAGGAGGATGGTTAGGGAGGATGGTCATGGAGGATGATTAGGGAGTATGGTTAGGAGGATGGTTAGGGAGGATGGTCATGGAGGATGATTAGGGAGGATGATTAGGAGGATGGATTAGGAGGATGGTTAGGGAGGATGGTTAGGGAGTATGGTTAGGGAGGATGGTTAAGGAGGATGGTTAGGAAGGATGGTTAAGGAGGATGGTTAGGGAGGATGGGTGGGCATAATCCACGACTTTCTAGCAATCCAATGGTTGCATGTATGAGTCGTGTCGGGGACAACTGTAGCATTTTAGCTAATCCTTCCCCTAACACTTATTCTAAACTCAACCCAATTCACCTAACCAGCTACGCAAATTTACCTAACCTTTGTCATTTTAGTTCTCCTAATCTTTTTTCGTTAGTTACCCTAACCTCCAATGTCAATTCTCCCCGTAATTCTCTTCATTTTGTTACAGTCCAACAAGCAACCTCGTCTCAGATAAATCCTCCAAGACTTATGATAAATGACATGGTCCAATTTGTATGCTATTGTATAACTGGGTAATATGTATGATACTATATCTCCTATAATTTGTATGATATTGTAAGACCGCTATTCCATTCATAATGTAACCCAATGTAACGTAACATACAGTATCATGCTAAATGGAGAGTTACAGACTTATGTACAAAATAATATGAATTGCCCTGAGACCACGTTGCCCTCCAGCACACCATTGGGTTGTTGGGTCGAAGCTGCTAATTAGCCTACTGTCGGTTGGGCCACGCAGCGTCGCCATCCAACACCCCATAGTTGGGAGAGAAAAATTTGAGCAGGGTGACAGAGCAGGTCTTTCTTTCTCTCTCCCTCTTTATTCTCTCTCTCTCTCAATTAAATTAAATTCAAAGGGCTTTATTGGCATGAGAAACATATGTTTACATTGCCAAAGCAAGTGAAGTAGATACTAAACAAAAGTGAAATAAACCATATAAATGAACAATAAACATCACACTCACAAAAGTTCTCTCTCTCTCTTTCTCTCTCTCAATTCAATTCAAGGGGCTTCATTGGCATGGGAAACAAACAGTGACTTCGGGAAGTATTCAGACCCCTTTCATTTTTATCCACATTTTTTTTTATGTTACAGCCTTATTCTAAAATGTATTAAATCGTTTTTTTCCCTCATCAGTCTACACACAATACCCCATAATGACAAAGCAAAAACAGGTACTTTTTTTTTGCTCATTTATAAATTATTAAAATGTATATCACATTTACATAAGTATTCAGACCCTTTACTCAGTACTTTGTTGAAGCACCTTTGGCAGCGATTACAGCCTCAAGTATTCTTGGGTATGACGCTACAAGCTTGGCACACCTGTATTTGGGGAGTTTCTCCCATTCTTCCTCTCAAGCTCTGTCAGATTGGATGGGGAGCGTTGCTGCACAGCTATTTTTAGGTCTGTCCAGAGATCTTCGATCGGGTTCAAGTCCGGGCTCTGGCTGGGCCACTCAAGGACATTCAAAGACTTGTCCTGAAGCCACTCCTGCGTTGTCCTGGCTGTGTGCTTTGAGTCATTGTCGTGTTGGAAGGTGAACCTTTGCCCAAGTCTGAAGTCCTGAGCGCTCTGGAGCAGGTTTTCATCAAGGATCTCTCTGTACTTTGCTCCGTTCACCACAATGCGTCACCGTAGGGATGGTGCCAGGTTTCCTCCAGATGTGATGCTTTGCATTCAGGCCAAAGAGTTCAATCTTGGTTTCATCAGACCAGAGAATCTTGGTCATGGTCTGGTCTGAGAGTGTTTATGTGCCTTTTGGCAAACTCCAAGCAGGCTGTCATGTGCCTTTTACTGAAGAGTGCCTTCCGTCTGGCCACTCAACCGTAAAGGCCTTATTGGTGGAGGGCTGCAGAGATGGTTGTCCTTCCGGAAAGTTCTCCTATCTCCACAGAGGAACACCCTGTAGCTCTGTCAGAGTGACCATCAGGTTCTTGGCCACCTCCCTGACCAAGGCCCTTCTCCCCCGATTGCTCAGTTTGGCCGGGTGGACAAATTTGCAAAAATGTCTAAAAACCTTTTTTCGCTTTGTCTTTTTGGGGTATTGTGTGTAGGTTGATGAGGAAAATGTTTTATTTAATCCATTTTAGAATAAGACTATAACGTATGAAAAAGTGGAAAAGTCAAGGGGTCTGAATACTTTCCAAATGCCCTGTATGTTTACATTGCCAAAGCAAGTGAAATATTTCTCTCTGTCTCTCTGGTCTATCTCTCTCTCTGGTCTCTCTGGTCTCTCTGGTCTCTCTGGTCTCTCTCCCGCTCTCTCTCTCTCTCTCTCTCTCTCTCTCTCTCTCTCTCTCTCTCTCTCTCTCTCTCTCCGGTATGAGGAGCCCAGCTCATCAGCCCTACTCATGTACCTTTTTCTTTTTTCCCTCTTGGGACCTGAGCTCATTTACCCAACACATCCACATCCACTGCCTTCTCTTTCCCTTCTTCTTCTCCCCAAAGGCCCCACCTCCGCTCCCCTTTCATCTGAAGCTACAGCAGTGGGTCCCACAGGACACAGTCCCAACTCACATGATGTTGATAGAATCTATGTAGAATTCTGTAAGCCCCATGGAGATTGATAGCAATAGCATTCATTCGCAGGGAATTTGGTGTTTGTTTTGAGATTCTTGGCGTTCCTACAGTATTATTGTCTGATTGCAAGGCCCCATGGGTGGGTGGAGGAAAATTGTTTGTTAATAGCTGCAGCTACAGTTGGTCCTGTATTTCTGAAGCTGTGCTAGACATTAACTGCTATTAGTTTGTGAACCATGGATCTAGATACTAGCCACTGACGAATGGCTGTAGTGGCACAGTTGTGTCCTTGCTGAAGTGTTGACAATAAAGTGTTTGATGCCCCCTTTCAACTGCCAAATCAGTTGACTTGGAAAAGGAAATATTGAAACAATGGCACTTTACGTTGTCAAAGGTAATAACATTTACATTTTAGTCATTTAGCAGAGTAATTAGGGTTAAGTGCCTTGCTCAAGGATACATCAACAGATTTTTCACCTCTGGGATTCAAACCAACAACTTGTTGGGATTCAAACCAACTTGTTGGGATTCAAACCTACAAACCAACAACTCTCAAGCTCTGTCAGGTCGGATGGGGAGCGTTGCTGCACAGCTATTTTCATGTCCCTCCAGAGATGTTTGATCGGGTTCAAGTCCGGGCTCTGGCTGGGCCGCTCAAGGACATTCAGAGACTTGTCCCGAAGCCACTCCAGCATTGTCTTGGCTGTGCGCTTAGCGTTGTGTCTTCCGTCTGGCCACTCCACCATAAAGGCCTTATTGGTGGAGTGTTGCAGAGATGGTTGTCCATCTGGAAAGTTCTCCCATCTCCACAGAGAAATTCTAGAGCTCTGTCAGAGTGACTCCCTGACCAAGGACCTTCTCCCCCGATTGCTCAGTTTGGCTGGGCGACCAGCTCTACGAAGAGTCTTGGGGGTTCCAAACTACTTCCATTTAACAATGATGGAGGCCACTGTGTTCTTAGGAACCTTCAATGCTGCAGACATTTGTTGGGACCGTACACCAGATCTGTGCCTCGACACAATCCTGTCTCGGAGATCTATGGACAATTTATTTGACCTCAGGACATGGTGCTTGCTGTGACATGCTCTGTCAAATGTGGGACATTATTTAGACAGGTGTGTGCCTTTCCACATCATGTCCAATCAATTGAATTTGCCAAAGGGGGACTCCAATCTAGTTGTAGAAACATCTCAAGGATGATCAATGGAAACAGGATGCACCTGAGCTCAATTTCGAGTCTCATAACAAAGGGTCTGAATTGTTATGTAAACGGTATTTCTGTTATGTATATTTAATACAAAAAAATCTAAAAACCTGTTTTCGCTTTCTCATTATTGTGTGTAGATTTCTGAGGATTTCATGTATTTAATCCATTTTAGAATAAGGTTGTAACGTAACAAAAATGTGGGGTCTGAATACTTTCCGAAGGCACTGTATTAATTCAAATGCCCTTTAATATAGACCACATGGAGAATTCAATAAATCTTGTGACTTCTAGGAAGAGTTTAACCCACTTAATCCCAACCCTTCTCCAAGTTTTCACCATCATTGCAAGCCATAGTAATTTTGTTGCTTTGACAAAGTCATTTCTGAAAATGATTATTTATTTCATGTGTTTAGAAATTCATTTCCATCTGTCCCTCATTTTAAAGTCAACCCTGTTACGTAAACTGAACCCTCGTTTTAATGTGGTAAAATAATTCCTTTTAAAGTCTAATAGTCAAACCATAGTGTAAAAGCAGGTGAGCTGGTTCTACTCTTTTTCGCCATGTTCCGGTGTTTTGTGATGTAAAAGTCAGTGGCTCGAACATAACATGTAAACACTATCACCCATAGATAGACAGGCTCAAATTCTTTTAACAATCCATTTTTTGGGTGAAGCTTACTTTTAATTGCCCCTCCCTGTTGCGCACAACAAATGTCCATTCCCCCGTCACAAGTGAATTTATGGCTGTGTTAAAATGAAATCATCAACCCTGTTATAGTCAACCCTGTTATAGTCAACCCTGTTACTTTATTTGACACTTAAAGTAATAAACGTGATTTCCAGTGTTTTATATATTTCCACAATAATACTGTGAAATTGTGAAAATTATGATAATGCCCTTAGTGTAAGAGCTGTTTGAAAAGACCACCTGAAATTTCAACCTGTTTTGGTGGGATGGAGTTTTGGCATGCCTTGTGACAGACATCACCAGGCGGAACATTAGGTGGTGGTAAATCACCAGGTGGTAAATCTCTGCCAATAACAGCTAGCTTTCAGTTTTCCACTCAGACCACTCTCAGACAGTCCTAGCTAAAATCTTGTGTGAAAAATTGCTCTTTGCTAAGAAGCAATTTTTGTGTCTTTTTGGCCATTTTAATTGAAAACAATCACAGTTGGGTGTTTAATTGTTACCCAGTATTTATTTTGAGATGGTAAAACATGTTTTTTATGAAGTTGAACATTTGGTGAAATCCAACGTTTTTTTCCCACTAAGTTACACAACTCAAAAGGCACCCAATTGGTGGAATGACCCAAAGATAACATGGTAGAGTTACCTCAGTTGTACAGTACATTGGAAATTAGACTGATTGTTGTCTGTGCTGCAGTCATTCTTCAGAACATGAAATGGGACGTTTCAGCATGTTTGGAGGAAAAGGAACGTTGTTTATTGGACTAAGAGGTAGTTGTGCAATATGTCATGCCAGTAAACCAGGCTAACCAGAGGTGTTTTGACGTAGGCAGGAGATATGAGTGGAGGTTGAGTCTGTGAACAGGATACTTAGAGTAGTTGCATACTGTACTCAGCAGTAGGGTGGGGCTACAGACCCAGGGTCTAAGCTTCCCACTCAACTCTCCAATCTAGTTAAAACACACTTTATTTGCTGGCAGCACGTTATGAGGATGTTGGAATAATTTTTAATAAAATAAATTATTTAGAATATGGAAGACAATTTCTTATCCGTTTCTTGCCTACTGGCACACAAGGCAAGAGACAAGACCACTCCAACAGTCCAAATGTTTTGCAGCTTACCTTCAATTTAACTTCAACTTAGTTCCCATTCTACTGTTCTTCTCCAAGTTGTTTTGGGGTGTCCATGTTTACACCTTCCTTCTATAGTCCACCTAAGCACTGTTGTGGAAAACACACTGAATTACTTTTGGCTAAAAGCTCTGTGTTTGCCTTGTCATTTAGTTTATAATCTGGGAGCAGCAAGAGCAGAAGTACTTTTATACCAGACTGTCACGTCCTGACCAGTAAAGGGGTTATTTGTTATTATAGTTTGGTCAGGACGTGGCAGGGGGTATTTGTTTAGAGTGTTTCGGGGTTTGTTGGGCTATGTGTTTATGTAGAGGGGTGTTTGTTTAGAGTGTTCCGGGGTTTTTGGTTATGTTCTACGTTAGTATATTTCTATGTTCTGGTCTAGTCTTTCTAGTTCTATGTTTAGGGTTATTGGTTTGACCTTCAATTGGAGGCAGCTGTTCTTCATTGCCTCTGATTGAAGGTCCTATATAGAGGGATGTTTTTTGTATGGGTTTTGTGGGAAGTTGTTTTTGCACTGCTGTGTTTAGCCTGCAAGACTGTTTGTCGTTAGTTTGCTTGTTTTTTGTTATTAAGTGTTCAATAAAAGTTAAAATGAGCACTCAACCCGCTGCGCCTTGGTCTACTACATACGACGACCGTTACACAGACAGTACAGTAGCTCTGATTCTAATCATGATCATACCTGTGTGGCAAGGAGCATGTGATGCAAAACACATCAGACAATAAAGTAAAATCTAATCTCATCCCATCATCTGTGGGTGGTGATTATGGTTATAAAACCCTCACTGTAGAGTAGTGCGTAGAGCATGAGAAGGTCACAGCACCGCCCCCCCTCTGGTCTGGGTTCTATTTGACCTCATTAGTCCACCAAGGGAGTCTTTAGGGCACTGATGTACGTAAAAACGAATGCATTCCAGTTTCGCATGAGAAAGTGGGCCCATCTCAACAATCTGCGGCTGTGATTAAGCTGTGGGGTTTCAGAAACATGATACACATGCCTGTGTGATTAAAGACGGACCGTGTGAAAACACGTACCAACCAAGGTATCTGATATCACTGAGCACAGAGAAAAAAAAAATGTTTTTAGGAACAATATCCCAATGATGTATTATCAAATATCAAAGTATATGAGTCAGAAAAATAGCAGACTTATAGATAGGTCACGTTGTTACGATGTTGGTTATTTATTAAGGTGGCTTTCTTTGTGTAGAACCATGCTGTGTATCAGATGACCAAGACCCTATTCTCTCACATTAAAGAGGTTTGTGAACACCTGGCTGCCATTTGGGCTGGTCAAAAACCTGGGACCAATGTATGAACGTATTCTTCTTTTCTTGTGGTAATAACATTTGCCGTTTGTTTTATGACAAAGAACAAGGCCTTGTTGTAAATTTGGCCTATAGACTTACTAGAGGACACCAGGTGTACAGGAACCAGACACCTGTGTAATACTCTAATCAGGTTAACAGCAGCTCTTCACACCTGCTGGATGCCCTCATCAATATGGAACAACCAACCAGGGGACAAATGATGGGGGTGCCCAGGGGTGCTGGCCACCTGCCTGCGCACTCCCTCCAACAACACACCAGGGCACCCCCTGTAAGTGTTGGAATACTAATGTGGCTGAGGACACCCCCGGAATTGTTGAAGAGATCAAAGTTGGTTCTGTCCACTGCTTTGCCCACTTCCCCAAGAGTCCTAACGTAAGTAGTTTGTTCAGTATAGAATATTGCAGGACTGTTGACCAATGATAGTTCAAACGCGACTGTGCATAATCACAACTTAATGTGGTCAGTTATAACTGGAGCAGGCCCACCTGTTGATACAATATTGCATATGTTGCCAATACAACAGATGTGCCATTATTTCCCCAGCCCTTTACTATACCTACTGATATACTGAGCATGATCGTTACAATTTGTACAGTAAATTATGTGAAAAATGACAAGGTAGCAAGAAATGGCACTACTCTGACATTGCTAAGGGATCCTCACTGGCGAACCCTACTTGACCTTAGCATGTTAACCTCCTTACACAGTAAAAAGCTATTTTACCAAAGCTATGAACAAGACATGTTTTAATGAAGCATCATCAAATGAGGAGTCATGTTTTCTTCCCAGAGGTTGTCAAGTAAACAGCCTCTTATTGGAGAGGTTTATGTGGGTTGGTTATGTCAGGGCGAGGCTCTTCACCCCCTAATGGGAGTCTCATGCCAGACTCCCAAGGAAAAAGACGTGGAGAACTCATTAATACATTTACACCCTGAGACATGCATCTGAGATACAGACCATCTGGTGTGAGATTGAAAGGAGAGAGAATGAGAGGGAAGGAAGAGGGAGGGAGAGAGGGAGGGAGGGAGGGAGAGAGGGTTGAAGAAGGAGGAATTAGTAAGTCTGTGTTAACATGGGAGTTTTTCCTTGTAAGGAGCTGAGACCACAAGTATGATTCTGCTGCTTGGTGAAAATCTTCCTTCCTCCTCCGCTCCAGAGAGCGACAGGTTTACAACATGACAGGACAGATGGCAAACTCTGCAAATACCACCAGGGAAGACAGCCAAAGACAAAACCAACCAGCCAGACACAAAATCCAACACTTTTACCATACACACAAGAATACTCTTTCGCCTCTTTAAACACCCACAGAAGGACGTCTGAATCCAAATTGACTGGTGTATAGGATAAAAGAACACAAGACTCAGTAACTAACAGAACCATCCACCCACCTCTGGCCCCTTAAAGGGAGAGTGCATAACCATCCACCCACCTCTGGCCCCTTACAGGGCGAGTGCATAACCATCCACCCACCTCTGGCCCCTTACAGGCCAAGTGCATAACCATCCACCCACCTCTGGCCCCTTACAGGGCGAGTGCATAACCATCCACCCACCTCTGGCCCCTTACAGGGTGAGTGCATAACCATCAACCCACCTCTGGCCCCTTACAGGGCGAGTGCATAACCATCCACCCACCTCTGGCCCCTTACAGGGCAAGTGCATAACCATCCACCCACCTCTGGCCCCTTAAAGGGCGAGTGCATAACCATCCACCCACCTCTGGCCCCTTACAGGGCGAGTGCATAACCATCCACCCACCTCTGGCCCCTTACAGGGCGAGTGCATAACCATCCACCCACCTCTGGCCCCTTACAGGGTGAGTGCATAACCATCAACCCACCTCTGGCCCCTTACAGGGCGAGTGCATAACCATCCACCCACCTCTGGCCCCTTACAGGGCGAGTGCATAACCATCCACCCACCTCTGGCCCCTTAAAGGGCGAGTGCATAACCATCCACCCACCTCTGGCCCCTTAAAGGGCGAGTGCATAATCATCCACCCACCTCTGGCCCCTTAAAGGGAGAGTGCAAAATCATCCACCCACCTCTGGCCCCTTAAAGGGCGAGTGCATAACCATCCAACCACCTCTGGCCCCTTACAGGGCGAGTGCATAACCATCCACCCACCTCTGGCCCCTTAAAGGGCGAGTGCATAACCATCCACCCACCTCTGGCCCCTTAAAGGGCGAGTGCATAATCATCCACCCACCTCTGGCCCCTTACAGGGCGAGTGCATAACCATCCACCCACCTCTGGCCCCTTAAAGGGCGAGTGCATAACCATCCACCCACCTCTGGCCCCTTAAAGGGCGAGTGCATAACCATCCACCCACCTCTGGCCCCTTAAAGGGCGAGTGCATAACCATCCACCCACCTCTGGCCCCTTAAAGGGCGAGTGCATAACCATCCACCCACCTCTGGCCCCTTAAAGGGCGAGTGCATAACCATCCACCCACCTCTGGCCCCTTACAGGGCGAGTGCATAACCATCCACCCACCTCTGGCCCCTTACAGGGCGAGTGCATAACCATCCACCCACCTCTGGCCCCTTAAAGGGCGAGTGCATAACCATCCACCCACCTCTGGCCCCTTACAGGGCGAGTGCATAACCATCCACTCACCTCTGGCCCAGTAAAAAACTAACAGTAAACATTATACTCACAGAAGTTGCAAAAGAATAAAGACATTTCAAATGTCATATTATGTCTGTATACAGTTTTGTAATGATGTGCAAATAGTTAAAGTACAAAAGGGAAAATAAATAAACATAAATATAGGTTGTATTGACAATGGTGTTTGTTTTTCACTGGTTGCCCTTTTCTTGTGGCGACAGGTCACATATCTTGCTGCTGTGACTGCACACTGTGGTATTTCACCCAATAGATATGGGAGTTTCTCAAAATTTGATTTGTTTTCAAATTCTTTGTGGGTCTGTGTAATCTGAGGGAAATATGTGTCTCTAATATGGTCATACATTTGGCAGGAGGTTAGGAAGTGCAGCTCAGTTTCCACCTCATTTTGTGGGCAGTGTGCACATAGCCTGTCTTCTCTTGAAAGCCAGGTCTGCCTTCAGCGGCCTTTCTCAGTAGCAAGGCTATGCTCACTGAGTCTGTACATAGTCAAAGATTTCCTTAATTTTGGGTCAGTCACAGTGGTCAGGTATTCTGCCACTGTGTACTCTCTGTTTAGGGCCAAATAGAATTCTAGTTTGTTCAGATTTTTTGTAAATTCTTTCCAATGTGTCAAGTAATTATCTTTTTGTTTTCTCATGATTTGGTTGGGTCTAATTGTGTTGCTGTCCAGCTTGCCTAGGGGGCTCTTCTCCAGGTTCATTTCTCTGTAGGTGATGGCTTTGTTATGGAAGGTTTGGGAATTGCTTCCTTTTAGATGGTTGTAGAATTTAACGTCTCTTTTCTGGATTTTGATAATTAGTGAGTATTGGCCTAATTCTGCTCTGAATGCATTATTCGGTGTTTTACGTTGTACAGAAAGGACATTTTTGCAGAATTCTGCGTGTGGAGTCTCAATTTGGTGTTTGTCCCATTTTGTGAATTCTTGGCTGGTGAGCTCACAACCATGAAGGGCAATGGGTTCTATAACTGATTCAAGTATTTTTAGCCAGATCCTAATTGGTATGTGGAATTTTATGTTCCTTGTGATGGCATAGAAGGCCCTTCTTGCCTTGTCTCTCAGATCGTTCCCAGCTTTGTGAATCTGTGGCACTGATGTTTAGGCTGAGGTATGTATAGTTTGTTTGTGTGCTCTAGGGCAACGGTGTCTAGATGGAATTTGTATTTGTGGTCCTGGCAACTGGACCTTATTTGTAACACCATTATTTTTGTCTTACTGAGATTTACTGTCAGGGCCCAGGTCTGACAGAATCTGTGCAGAAGATCTAGGTGCTGCTGTAGGCCCTCCTTGGTTGGGGACAGAAGCACCAGATCATCAGCAAACAGTAGACATTTGACTTCAGATTCTAGTAGGGTGAGGCCGGGTGCTGCAGACTGTTCTAGTGCCCTCGCCAATTTGTATGTTGAAGAGGGTGGGGCTTAAGCTGCATCCCTGTCTCACCCCCTGGCCCTGTGGAAAGAAATGTGTGTGTTTTTTGCCAATTTTTAACACACAGTTCTTGTTTGTGTACATGGATTTTATAATGTCGTATTTCCCCCAACACCACTTTCCATTCATTTGTAGAGCAGACCCACATGCCAAATTGAGTCAAAAGCTTTAGAAGGCTTTGCCTTTGTTTTGGTTTGTTTGCTTGTCAATTAGGGTGTGCAGGGTGAATACATGGTCTGTTGTACGGTCATTTGGTAAGAAGCCAATTTGACATTTGCTCAGTACATTGTTTTTGGATTATGAAATGTACGAGTCTGCTGTTAATGATAATGCAGAGGATTTTCCCAAGGTTGCTTTTGATGCATATCCCCTGGCAGTTATTGGGGTCAAATTTGTCTCCACTTTTGTGGATTGGGGTGATCAGTCCTTGGTTCCAAATATCGGGGAATATGCAAGAGCTGAGGAGGACGTTAAAGAGTTTAGTATAGCCAATTGGAATTTGTGATCTGTATATTTTATCATTTCATTTAGGATACCAAACACAGCCTTATTGGGTTGGGGGGTTTGTATTTTGTTCCGTAGTTCATTCAATGTAATTGGAGAATCCAGTGGGTTCTTAAATAGTTGATTCTAATATTTGTATTTGATCATGTATTTGTTTTTGCTGTTTGTTCTTTGTTATAAGGCCAAAAAGATTGGAGAAGTGGTTTATCCGTTTTGGATATATAACTCTTCGTGTTGTTTGTTTAGTGTGTTCCAATTTTCCAGAAATGGTTAGATTCTATGGATTCTTCAATTACATTGAGCTGATTTCTGACGTCCTGTTCCTTCTTTTTCCGTTGTGTATTTCTGTATTGTTTTAGTGATTTATCATAGTGAAGGCATGGGCTCAGGTTTTCTGGGTCTCTATGATTTTGGTTGGATCGGCTTCTCAATTTCTTTCTTAGGTTTTTGCATTCTCTCTCTCTCTCTCTCTCTCTCTCTCTCTCTCTCTCTTTCTCTCTCTCTCTCTCTCTATCACTCTCTCTCTTGCTCCTCCAATTCCACACTGCTCTCTCTTTTCATCTCCTCCTCTTCCACACTGCTCTTGCCTTCAACTCCTCTCCTTCACTATGTCTCTAACCCAGCTCCACACTCCTCTCTCTTCCAGGTCTTCTCTCCTCCAGCTCCTCTCTTGTCACAGCACCGATCTCCTCTAACCTCTCCTCTCTATCTCCTGTCTCCTCTACCCTGTCTCCTTTCCCCTGTCTCCTCTCTCCTCTCTATCTCCTGTCTCCTGTCTCCTCTCTATCTACTGTCTCCTCCCTCCTCTCTATGTCCTGTCTCCTATCTCCTGTCTCCTCTCTCCTCTCTCCTGTCTCCTCTCTATGTCCTGTTTCCTATCTCCTCTCTCCTATCTCCTCTCTCATGTCTCCTCTTTCCTGTCTCCTATCACCTGTCTCATCTTTATCTCCTTTCTCCTCTCTCCTGTCTCCTCACTCCTGTCTCCTCTCTATCTCCTGTCTCCTCTCTCCTCCTACTCTTGACTGCTTTCCTCTTCACTTTGATCTATTTTCATCAAAGCTCCTTTCTCCTTCAGGTTCTCTCTCCTCCATCTTCACAGCTCCTCTCTCTTTCAGGGTCTCACTCCTCTCACTCCTGAATGAGAACTGTCAGGGAACATATTGCGTAACATAATTAATCATGAGGACCTTTGACACACATTTGGCAATTTCTGCAACCCATTGATTCAAAGCAAGCTCTGCTCTTTAAATTACTTGTGTTACATCATAGACAGTCATGGTATTATTCCATTGGTGTGTCCTTGAGTGTCCAAGTACCACACCTTCCTTTAATTCTCCCTTGACAACAAACAATAACACCCTTTTTTTATATTGTAAACAAACCACAGGACTTGAAAAGTATACTCTTCATACTCTCACACAAACACATTCTCCTTTTAGTGTTGGTGTCTTTTGTTTTTTTGACAATATTGAGGTTGTTTTTCTCGTAAACCATGCAGAAGTTAAAACGCACAACACTTTATGGTCTGCAAACACTCTCAATAGCTGTTATTTGTATAGACTAACAATTCAGGGAACTTTGAAAGTTACAGGTAACAGGCCGTGACACATTGGGCGTTGGTTAAATGGAAGGTTGGCGGTGGCTCAGTGACGGCGGCTGACTCCTTCATGAGTAGAGGGAAGGAAAGAGGGAAGGAGTGAAGGAGGGAAGCCCACCTGTTCTCAGTGAGGCAGGACCATGGCCAGGAGGACGCAGCAGATGAAGGGGTGCTGAGTCACACCCAGATGACCAAGCATAATTGGTGGTCTAATGAGGGCCAAACTCAGCCTGCTGGACCACAGAGGGATAGGGAAGGTCATATGATAATACATAACCTATGAGCAAAATAAAATATATATTTTTGGTTGAAAGACGTTGAAAAGACGTGTTTTTAACGTCTTGTGCTCACTGGGATGAAAAACAGATGTAGAAAGAGTGAAAGTGGATATTGCTAAGGAGTGAGGAAGGAGTCAGTGACCGTGATATCTCAATAGTGTTTAATTCCACAGTATGGCTTTTGACTGAAGCAAGAATTTTGCTAGGACTGTCTGGGAGTGGTCTGAGTGGGGAGGAGATAAACTAGCTGTATTGGCAGAGAGGTTTGGAACTGTCTTTCTTATTGGTCTATTAACTAATTTACATCCTGGTATTTTCAAACAGCTCTTACACTTAAAGGGAATTACCGTCATTTTCATAATTTCACAGTATTGTGCCAACCTCAAAATATGTAAATATATGCTGAACAAAAATAGAAATGCAAGTTTTGAGGGAGCATGCAATTGGCATGCTGACTGCAGAAATGTCCACCAGAGCTGTTTCCAGAGAATTGAATGTTCATTTCTCTACCATAAGCCGCCTCCAACGTCATTTTAGAGAATCTGGCAGTATGTCCAACCGGCCTCACAACCGCAGACCACGTGTAACCATGCCAGCCCAGGACCTCCACATCCGGTTTCCTCAACTGTGGGATCGTCTGAGACCAGCCACCTGGATAGCTGATGAAACTGTGGGTTTGCACAATCAAAGAATTTCTGCACAAACTGTCAGAAACTGTCTCAGGGAAGCTCATCTGTGTGCTTGTCATCCTCACCAGGGTCTTGACCTGACTGCAGTTTGGCGTTGTAACTGACTTCAGTGGGCAAATGATCACCTTTAATGGTGGCTGGCATGCTGGACAAGTGTGCACTTTACGGATGAAACCCGGTGTCGTGTCTTTGGCTATGCCGGATTAAGTGATATGACATGCTAACTTATAAAATTCTTTCTCTGTAATTAATATTACCTGATTAAGCTAATCATGTAAATGTAATTAACTAGAAAGTCGGGGCACCACGGAAGAACGTTTATAGAGCTGTTATCTTCCGAATAAACTCTTAAAATACTTAGTAATATTTTACATCGATAGCAGTCAATATTAACCCTTATCTTATTTTCAGTCTCATAATGAAAGTTGTAAATTCTTGGTTATCTTCACGAACCCTGGCTAACAAGTTGAATAAGCAATACCAAATTGGGTTTAATTATTTATTTACTAAATACCTAAACTTATCACACAGAATTACAAATACACCGAATACAAATGATGTCATACATGACGGCTGGTTACACAAAGGAAAGGGGGTTGGGCTTGAATGAAAGAGCGGGAAGATTTAGGAACAGAGAAACAGCAGCTAGGCTATCGTAAATACATTATCTTATGCATTCTAAATTACCGCCCATTTGGAAAAGGAAAATGCAATAAATATTTACTCTGAGCTGCGCTTCGGTAGATTGGTCGTAGATGCTGGCCAGGTTGGCCAACAGATCTTCCGGTCCTTGGAAGAATGTCTCTGGTGGTACATTGGATACGTGGTGGTATCTTCGTCCGTCTGTTAGACTGGATCCGTCGTCCGTCCTTTCCTTGCCCACGTCGACAGCGGCCGCTGCTAACTCAACGGCTAGGAAGTATCACTTCTGTAGTGAATAAGCTCAAAGTTCATACCAGTTCATACCATAGCTCACGTCGAGGTTGGCTTAGTTCTGTCCTTGATATGGTTTAGTTGACATGTGTGTCCTTCTAACATAGAGGCTGCAGACCTCACGTACTGGAACCACCGGTTATCTTTTCGTCAAAGGCTTATATAGTGGAGAGGGGGGAAGGATGTGTTTCATCGTTTATAACCCCTCCTCTTCACAGGGGTGGGCCACTGATCAAGCAGGGCACTTTCCTTATGAAAACCCAAATCTCTCATTTGTTTTGAAAGGTTTTTTTGTTTTGAAAGTGTTTTGGAAAGCTTCTTCGTAGCTAGCTAACTTTTTAGTTTGGATCCCATGACGCATTTGGCATCAGTTGCTGGGACTGCTACTTTCTGTCCAGAGATCCTGCCGACCAAGGTCTGAGGAGATATTTGGCGTAGTAGCTAGCCTAGCTGCTAGCTAGCTGCCTATTAATTAATACATCTTGTTAGGGCTAGGGTCTATTTTTCTCCATTTCCGCCTGGCTGATGTGCCCAAAGTAAACTACCTGTTTCTCAAGCCCTGAAGCCAGGATATGCATATAATTGGTACCATTGGAAAGAAAACACTCTGAAGTTTGTATAAATTTTAAAAATAATGTAAGAGACTATAACACAATAGATATGGTAGGAAAAAATCAAAAGAAAAACCAACTAGAATTATTTTCTAATGAGAGCATATGCTCTTCCGTTAGAGCGTATAGGGAAAAAATTAAATCCAGCTCCCAGTATGCAATTCCTATGGCTTCTACTGGATGTCAGTAGTCTTTGTTCAAGGTTTCAGGCTTGTTTCTTCCCAAACGAGGAACAATTTTGAGTTTTAGTACTAGGACTCAGAGTTGGAGAGGGCGCGCGATGAAGAGGATGCGCACATTCTAATATCGCTTTCCTATTGAACATACTTCTTTCCGTACAAAATGTTATAGTTTAATTACATTTTAGGGTACCTGAGGATTAGATAGAAACATATTTTGACTTCTTTTAACAAAGTTTAGCAGTAGCTTGTTGGATTCCAAGTCTCTGCATGTTGAACGAGTGGATTACTCAAATCGATGGTACCAACTAAACTGACTTTTTGGGATATAAAGAAGGATTTTATCTAACAAAACAACACTACATGTTGTAGCTGGGACCCTTTGGATTACAAATCAGAGGAAGATTTTCAAAAAGTAAGTGAATATTTAATCGCTATTTGTGAATTTATGAAACCTGTGCTGTATATATTTTGATGTGGGGCGCTGTCCTCAAACAATCGCATGGCATGCTTTCGTTGTAAAGCCTATTGTAAATCGGACAATGCAGTTAGATTAACAATACTTTAAGCTTTTAACCAATATAAGACACTTGTATGTACCTAAATGTTTAATATCCATAATTTTTATGATTATTTATTTGAATTGCGCACCCTCCAATTTCACCGGAAGTAGTCGACAGGTGTCCCACTAGCGGAACGCCTATCCCCAAGTTTAAGCTAGCAGGGTTTCTTGAGGGCTTAAATGCAGCCCGGGACCGCGGATTTTGCCGGGTTTGTGGCTGTCTAGATCCCTGCTGTTTGTTGTGTTCAGTCTTCCCTGTGACCTGCCCTCTCTGGAACTGCGAGGGGTAACAGTGTAACCTATGTTGCTAGCTACCATGACAAAGACCAAAGCTGGTGGGAGTACCGTTGAGGATAAGTGGTGTCTCTCTATCACAGGTGAAGGATCTTTTAAACAAACAAAAATAGTTCCACAAGCAGTTGTTACAACAACAAGAAAATAGCTTCAAATGTTTTGTCCAAATATTGGTTGATTCAACTG
Source organism: Salmo trutta (assembly GCF_901001165.1). Lineage (NCBI taxonomy): Eukaryota > Metazoa > Chordata > Actinopteri > Salmoniformes > Salmonidae > Salmo > Salmo trutta. Next base: position 22,220,794 of record NC_042969.1, on the reverse strand, counting down.
ATAAAAGAATGGACAACCTGACCAGAGAGGTCCAGGACCTGAAGAATAATTTGCAGTTGTCCCAGGGTCAGCTCGACGAGGTGAAACAAGAGAACAACAAGATGACAGCAAGATGACAGCAATCTGTAAGTCATTGAGTGTAACGATCGTCGCCTGGTAACGAGGAAGCGGACCAAAACGCAGCTGGGAGCGAACACATGTTTATTCAACACACTGGAAATAAACATGTACACAAAACTCAAGAAAAATGTCGATACGTTACGTGCTCAAAACAAAGAGACAACACCCCACAAACAGCGTGGGGAAAACAGCACTTAAATGTGATCCCAATCAGAGACAATTAGCGACAGCTGTCTCTGATTGGGAATCGACAGAACCCAACCTAGAATTTCCCACCTAGAGCCTACACAAGGCTAAAACGTAAACAAAACACAAACCAAGGAAAAATACCTAACATGACACACCCTGACCCAATATCCCCGAGTTCACCTGGTCAGGGCGTGACAGAACCCCCCCCCCAATGGTGCGTACTCCCGGCGCACCAAACTTAAGTCTATTAGGGGGGGACCGGGGTGGGCGCCTCACCCTCGGTGGAGGCTCTGGCCCCGGGCGTGTTCTTTCCCCCGCCTTCACCTTAACCCTACCCCTCTGGCCCGGACTGGACCACTGTGGAGCGGCATGCTCAGGCTCCGGAGCGGAGCCGTCGACCGGAACAGGATTGGGCACCGGTGGACCGGACACGGGCCGTGCCGGACTGTGGACACGCACCGTGGGCTTGGTGCGGGGAACAGGAACGGGCCGGACAGGACTGTGGACACGCACCGTGGGCTTGGTGCGGGGAACAGGGACGGGCCGGACTGGACTGTGGACACGCACAGTGGGCTTGGTGCGGGGAACAGGTATGGGCCGGACAGGACTGGGGACACGCACTACTGACTTGGTGCGGGGAGCAGGGACGGGCCGGACAGGACTGGGGACACGCACCACTGACTTGGTGCGGGGAGCAGGGACGGGCCGGACAGGACTGGGGACACGCACCACTGACTTGGTGCGGGGAGCAGGAACGGGCTGGGCCGGAGGGCAGTCTGGCAGCTCGGGACAGTCTGGGCAGTCTGGCAGTTCAGCGCAGTCTGACCACTCCGGCAGTTCAGGGCAGTCTGGCCACTCCGGCAGTTCAGGGCAGTCTGGCCACTCCGGCAGTTCAGGGCAGTCTGGCCACTCCGGCAGTTCAGGGCAGTCTGGCCACTCTGGCAGTTCAGGGCAGTCTGGCCACTCCGGCAGTTCAGGGCAGTCTGGCCACTCCGGCAGTTCAGGGCAGTCTGGCCACTCCGGCAGTTCAGCGCAGTCTGGCCACTCCGGCAGTTCAGCGCAGTCTGGCCACTCCGGCAGTTCAGCGCAGTCTGACCACTCCGGCAGTTCAACGCAGTCTGGCCACTCCGGCAGTTCAGCGCAGTCTGGCCACTCCGGCGACTGTTGACTGGCGGGCAGCTCCGACGACTGTTGACTGACGGGCAGCTCCGACGACTGTGGACTGACGGGCAGCTCCGACGACTGTGGACTGACGGGCAGCTCAGACGACTGTTGACTGGTGGGCAGCTCCGACGACTGTTGACTGGCGGGCAGCTCCGACGACTGTTGACTGGCGGGCAGCTCCGACGACTGTTGACTGGCGGGCAGCTCCGACGACTGTTGACTGGCGGGCAGCTCCGACGACTGTTGACTGGCGGGCAGCTCCGACGACTGTTGACTGGCGAGACCCACCGGAGGCCTAGTCCTGGGAGGTGGCACAGGACGGACCAGGATGGGAAGACCCACTGGAGGCCTGGTCCGAGGAGGAGGCACAGGATAAACCGGGCTGTGGGGGAGCACTGGAGTTCTGGTACGGACACTCCTTACCCACACTCCAGGCTGAATGCCCACTTTGGCCCGGCACGGGCGGAGAGCAGGCATTGGGCGAACTGGACCCTCCCAGCGCTCTGGAGACACAGTGCGCAACGCCGGCGCAGGATAACCTGGACCGAGGAGGCGCACCGGAGACCAGACGCGCTGAGCTGGCACCATCCGCCCTGGCTCGATGCCTGCACTCGCATAGCACTTGCGGGGGGCTGGTATGTAGCGCACCGGGCTTTGAACGCGCACTGGGGACACCGTGCGCTCCACAGCATAACACGGTGTCTTACCAGAGCCACGCTGCTTCCGGTAAGCACGGGGAGTTAGCTTAGGTCTACCACCTGACTCCGCCAATCTCCCCGTGTGCCCCCCCCCAAAAAAATTGTGGGGCTGCCTCCCGTGTCCGTTGCGCTCCCTCTCCTCATACCAGCGCCTCTCAGCTCTCGCCGCCTCGATCTCCCACTGCGGGCGGCGATAATCCCCAGCTTGAGCCCATGGTCCTTTCCTATCCAGGATTTCTTCCCAAGTCCATGACTCCAGATAGCCTTTCTCCTGGTGCCTCTCCTTGTGCTGCTCCTTGTCCTTGCCAGCCCTCCTCCGCTGCTTGGTCCGTTGTTGGTGGGGTGTTCTGTAACGATCGTCGCCTGGTAACGAGGAAGTGGACCAAAACGCAGCTGGGAGCGAACACATGTTTATTCAACACACTGGAAATAAACATGTACACAAAACTCAAGAAAAATGTCGATACGTTACGTGCTCAAAACAAAGAGACAACACCCCACAAACAGCGTGGGGAAAACAGCACTTAAATGTGATCCCAATCAGAGACAATTAGCGACAGCTGTCTCTGATTGGGAATCGACAGAACCCAACCTAGAATTTCCCACCTAGAACCTACACAAGGCTAAAACGTAAACAAAACACAAACCAAGGAAAAATACCTAACATGACACACCCTGACCCAATATCCCCGAGTTCACCTGGTCAGGGCGTGACATTGAGAGAGGACATCAGTTCTGTATATGAATCCATGATAGCAATGACGGATAAATTAGACTGTCTTGAGGGACTATCAAGGCGGAACAACATGGTTGTGGACGGAATTGCAGAATCACCAAATGATACCTGGACGCAGTCTGAGGACAAAGTGAGGGAAATGATCTCTGAGAAATTTAAGTTGGACCACTGTAAGATTGAGGTGGAGCGCACCCACAGGACTGGAAAACCCACCACCGGCCCAGGTGATAGGCCCAGGCCGATAGTGGTCAAGTTCCTGAGCTTCAAGGACAAGGTAGCTGTTCTGGAAAGAGCCAAGAACTTGAGAGGAAAGTATACTGCTCAAAAAAATAAAGGGAACACTAAAATAACACATCCTAGATCTGAATGAATGAAATAATCTTATTAAATACTTTTTTCTTTACATAGTTGAATGTGCTGACAACAAAATCACACAAAATTAATCAATGGAAATCCAATTTATCAACCCATGGAGGTCTGGATTTGGAGTCACACTCAAAATTAAAGTGGAAAACCACACTACAGGCTGATCCAACTTTGATTTAATGTCCTTAAAACAAGTCAAAATGAGGCTCAGTAGTGTGTGTGGCCTCCACGTGCCTGTATGACCTCCCTACAACGCCTGGGCATGCTCCTGATGAGGTGGCGGATGGTCTCCTGAGGGATCTCCTCCCAGATCTGGACTAAAGCATCCGCCAACTCCTGGACAGTCTGTGGTGCAACGTGACGTTGGTGGATGGAGCGAGACATGATGTCCCAGATGTGCTCAATTGGATTCAGGTCTGGGGAACGGGCGGGCCAGTCCATAGCATCAATGCCTTCCTCTTGCAGGAACTGCTGACACACTCCAGCCACATGAGGTCTAGCATTGTTTGCATTAGGAGGAACCCAGGGCCAACCGCACCAGCATATGGTCTCACAAGGGGTCTGAGGATCTCATCTCGGTACCTAATGGCAGTCAGGCTACCTCTGGCGAGCACATGGAGGGCTGTGCGGCCCCCCAAAGAAATGCCACCCCACACCATGACTGACCCACCGCCAAACCGGTCATGCTGGAGGATGTTGCAGGCAGCAGAACGTTCTCCACGGCGTCTCCAGACTCTGTCACGTCTGTCACATGTGCTCAGTGTGAACCTGCTTCATCTGTGAAGAGCACAGGGCGCCAGTGGTGAATTTGCCAATCTTGGTGTTCTCTGGCAAATGCCAAACGTCCTGCACGGTGTTGGGCTGTAAGCACAACCCCCACCTGTGGACGTCGGGCCCTCATACCACCCTCATGGAGTCTGTTTCTGACCGTTTGAGCAGACACAGGCACATTTGTGGCCTGCTGGAGGTCATTTTGCAGGGCTCTGGCAGTGCTCCTCCTGCTCCTCCTTGCACAAAGGCGGAGGTAGCGGTCCTGCTGCTGGGTTGTTGCCCTCCTACGGCCTCCTCCACGTCTCCTGATGTACTGGCCTGTCTCCTGGTAGCGCCTCCATGCTCTGGACACTACGCTGACAGACACAGCAAACCTTCTTGCCACAGCTCGCATTGATGTGCCATCCTGGATGAGCTGCACTACCTGAGCCACTTGTGTGGGTTGTAGACTCCGTCTCATGCTACCACTAAAGTGAAAGCACCGCCAGCATTCAAAAGTGACCAAAATATCAGCCAGGAAGCATAAGAACTTAGAAGTGGTCTGTGGTCACCACCTGCCGAACCACTCCTTTATTGGGGGTGTCTTGCTAATTGCCTATAATTTCCACCTGTTGTCTATTCCATTTGCACAACAGCATGTGAAATTTATTGTCAATCAGTGTTGCTTCTTAAGTGGACAGTTTGATTTCACAGAAGTGTGATTGACTTGGAGTTACATTGTGTTGTTTAAGTGTTCCCTTTATTTTTTGGAGCAGTGTACATCTTTCTCAACGAGGACTATCCTGAAGCTGTGCACCAGAAGAGAAAAGAATTTATCCCAGCCATGAAAGCTGCCAGAGCGTGTGAGGACATTACTTACATCCGCTATGACAGGCTCATTGTCCACCCTCCCTTCCAGAAGCCTGGAAGGGATGAGAGAGCCAAGCCTATGGGTTTGTAGCTTCAACCCCGCAGCACACACACACATACACCAATTGATTAATGGAGTGCTGAATGTATATATTTTTTCTCTTGCTTTGTTTGCTTTTTTCTATATTATGTCTATCTCTGATAAGCTACCCAGGAAAGAGCTGAAAATAGTCCATATTAATATATGTAGTCTTAGAAATAAGGTTCATGAAATCAATAACTTGCTAACATCAGATAACATTCATATATTAGCTATTTCTAAGACTCACTTAGATAATTAATTTGATGAGACAACAGTAGCAATACAAGGATATAACATCTATAGAAGAGTCAGAAATGCTTATGGGTGAGGTGTTGCTGTATATATTCAGAGCCATATCCCTGTAATGCTTAAAGCATAACTTATGTCAATTGAAGTGTTATGTCAATTTATGTTATTGAAGTGTTGTGGTTGCAGGTTAACTTGGCACATCTAAAGCCTTTTATTTTGTGGTGTTGCTATAGGCCACCAAATGCTAACAGCCAGTATCTAAATAATATGTGTGAAATGCTTGCTAGTGTATGTGATGTAAACAGAGAGGTCTACTTTCTTGGGGACCTGAATATTGACTGGCTTTCATCAAGCTGTCCACTCAAGAGGAAGCTTCTCACTGTAACCAGTGCCTGTAATCTGGCTATTAGGTTATTAATCAATAATTAATAACCTAATAGCCAGATTACCCTGGTAGGTTATTAATCAACCTACCAGGGTTTACAAACACAACAGGGACAAGATTATCCACATGTATCAATCACAATTTTACTAATACTGTAGGACATTGTTCTAAAGCTGTATCAATACCCATTGGATGCAGTGATCACAGTATTGTGGCTATATCCAAGAAGGCCAACGTTCCAAAAGCTGGGCCTAAAATAGTGTTTAAGAGATCATACAAAAGATTTTGCTGTGTCTCTATGTTGATGATGTAAAACATATAAAACAATAGACTTTCAGCATGCTTATAGAGAAGGGCACTCAACATGTACTGCACTGACACAAATTACTGATGATTGGTTGAATTAAATTGATAATAAGAAGATTGTAGGAGCTGTACTGTTAGATTTCATTGCAGCCTTTGATATTATTGACCATAACGTGTTGTTGAAAAAATGTATGTGTAATGGCTTTTCAACCTCTGCCATATCATGGATTCAGAGCTATCTATCTAATAGAACTCAAAGGGTTTTCTTTAATGGAAGCTTCTCTAATGCCAAATATGTAAAGTGTGGTGTACCGCAGGGCAGCTCTCTAGGCCCTCTACTCTTTTCTATTTTTTTTACCAATGACCTGCCACTGGCATTAAACAAAGCATGTGTGTCCATGTATGCTGATGATTCAACCACCTGAACATCTCTAAAACTAAGAGCATTGTATTTGGTACAAATAATGTCTTAAATTCTAGACCTCAGCTGAATCTGGTAATGAATGGTGAGGATGTTGAACAAGTTAAGGAGACTAAATTACCTGGCGTTACCTTAGGTTGGCGAGAGGTCTGTCCGTAAGAAAGAGATGCTCTGCTTTTTTGACACCACATTCCAAAAAGTAAATCCTGCAGGCTCTAGTTTTGTTTTATCTTGATTATTGTCCAGTCGTGTGGTTGAGTGCTGCAAGGAAATACCTAGTTGAGCTGCAGCTGGCCCAGAACAGAGTGGCATGTCTTCCTCTTCATTGTAATCAGAGGGCTGTTATAAATACTCTGCATGTCAGTCTCTCTTGGCTAAGAGTTGAGGAGAGATTGTGTTGAAAATCCCGAATTGTTTGTATTGTCAACTTACACACAGCTCTGACACACACACTTACCCCACCGACATGCCACCAGGGGTCTTTTCACAGGCCCCAAATCCAGAACAAATTCAAGAATGTGTACAGTATTATATAGAGCCATTCTTGCATGGAACTACGTTCCACATAATATTGCTCAAATGAACAGCAAACCTGGTTTAAAAAAACAGACAGAGCAGCATCACGGCCCAACACCTCTCCCCTTTGACCTATATAGTTTGTGTGCATGTATTGGTATTGATATGTAGGCTACGTGTGCCATTATTTTTATTTAAAAAAAATATTAATTGATGTAGTTCTGTCCTTGAGCTGTTCTTGTCTATTAATGTTCTGCATTATGTCATGTTTCATGTTTTGTGTGGACCCCAGGAAGAGTAGCTGTTGCTTTTGCAACAGCTAATGGGGATCCTAATAAAATACTAAAACATACCAAAATACCAAAATCAATAAATGCATACAGATAATTGTTAAACATGAAAAATGGGTCAGTTGTTATTAGTGAGCTTAATGTGGTTTTGTTTGGATTAGCTAATGTTAGGAAGCTAGCTAGCCAGCAGCTATAACATTAGCTAACTAGCTAAGTAACCTTATACCATAGATACAATAAGTTACCAGTCAGATGAGAGCTAACATCAGCTGGCTAGCTATCTAACAAGTGAAGACAGCTAGCTACCAATATTTTGCCAAGGAAGGTTTTTTATATAAGGCTGAGGTGATCTGTGTAAAAAAACAAAGGCAGAAATGCCTTCTGTAAATATGAATAAAATTGTTAAATTACGAGCCTAGTTGGTTTAGCCACGGAAAAAGTCAGGAACCTTCCCGCTAGCCATGATTGGCTGAGATATGGACGGGCTGGACATGCCGAGAGATGAGTTCGAATGGTCTGCCATGTAGCAAGCTTCTGTCTATAACATGAGCTGGTCAGTATGTGTAGGTAACTGTTTCTAACGCAGCTTTTTTGAAAGATGAATGGTCGAACTGCGAAAGTGTTGTTTTCCACTTTCTGGAGGACCGAGTTTTGAAATCAGTGGAATGCCCAGTGGAATCAGAGTATGAAAGCTAAGGAGATGGAGAAAATTCTGGCGTTTGATTGCAAAAATGCAGAGTGAGTCGAAAAGAGAACACACAGAAGGCTGTTGAATAAAACACCTGTCTCCAGATTACATCGTCCAACTAAGGGCAACCATGGCGTCCATCCATGTATAAGGGTAAGATAGTCTGGCTAGCTACATTTTCAGATATTACACGTTTCTAATTTAGTCAGTAAGTCATTTTTAGTTATAGCCTAATGTTAGCTAGCTAGCTAACATTGAACCTGGTTGGTTAGGTACCTGCAGATTCATTCAGGGGAATAACTTTATGAGTTGGGATTATGGTTTGTTTAGCTAGCTAGCTACATGTCTAAACAAAAGACTCTACAATGCAAGTAACCATTTCACTACACCTTATGTATCCTGCGCATGTGACAAATAAACTTTGATTTAATTTGATATAGTATGTGTTTACCAGAGACGGTAATGTGAAGAACATGACCTGAACCAAAGTCAAATTAAGATATAACGTTAGGCCAACGAGACAGTGTCCAAGTTCTAAAATTCTCTGGTAGAATGCCCTGCTTTTATTTAATCACACTCACAACCGTAAGCTATTTTCTGTAATTGGCTCGCCATTAACTTGTAAATAACGATCTTGTTGTGAGTTTATTTTCCTGTAATGATAAAGACAAATGAGCTAAAGTGAAGATGTTGTCAGCTATATGATATGGTCATTATTTGAACTGACTAGCCAGCTAACGTAACATTAGCTAGCTAGCTAGCTTTTTGTTGCCTAGTTTGCTAAATTGACATATACAAAATTAATTTTTAAACGGGTGGGATTATTGATGTTAAAATGCGCTAGTTATGCTATTTTGGACACCAAGGCTGCTAATGTCATGTAGCCTGTAGTTTTGGTGTTTATAATTTTTCGTAACGATAATGACAAGTTTAATGTCGGCCGACAGTAGAATGTTCATGATGTCACTACAGCAAATGTCAATAGACGTAGTATAAACCAGCCATTAGTCTTGAAAGCTTTGGTTGTATAGTACATGGACTCACATTGGGGCGGCAGGTAACATAGTGGTTAGAGAGATGGGTGGGGATAAGGCGTAACAGGGTGTGAACGATGCTGAATGGTTGTAGACAAAGAAGAGCTCTCCAATGGGTTTACTAAAACATTCATAGGCCATTTTCTCAAAAGTGAGGTTACAAGTTTATCAACTTTCAAAGCAGGATTACTTTCCCATTGTTCCTTAACTTTATTGTGTGAAATACCATTTTCTAGCTCTGAGTCTCTACTTTTATCCAACATTAAAAAAACAATTTCAAATTTTGCTACATAAGACCGAATTGAGCCAGTCGGTCACATTTTGTTAAAATGCAGCCATACTCTAAAAGTGATTCAATAATTAAATCTACACACAATACCCCACAATGACAAAGCAAAAACAGGTTTTTAGAAATTTTTGCAAATTTATGAATTAAAAAAAGTATTCAGACCCATTACTCAGTACTTTGTTGAAGCACTTTTGGCAGCGATTACTGCCTTGAGTCTTCTTGGGTGTGATGCTACAAGCTTGGCACACCTGTATTTGGGGAGTTTCTCCCATTCTTCTCTGCAGATCCTCTCAAGCTCTGTCAGGTTGGATGGGGAGCGTTGATGCACAGCTATTTTCAGGTCTCTCCAGAGATGTTTGATCGGGTTCATGTTCTGGCTCTGGCTGGGCCACTCAAGGACATTCAGAGACCTGTCCCGAAGCCATTCCTACGTTGTCTTGGCTGTGTGTTTAGGGTCGTAGCCCTGTTCAAAGGTGAACCTTCGCCGCAGTCTGAGGTCCTAAGCACCCTGGAGCAGGTTTTCTTCAAGGATCTCTCTGTACTTTGCTCCGTTCATCTTTCCTTCGATCCTGACTAGTCTCCCAGTCCCTGCCGTTGAAAAACATCCCCACAGCATAATGCTGCCACCACCATGCTTCACCGTAGGGATGGTGCCAAGTTTCCTCCAGACGTGATGCTTGGTACTCAGACCAAAGAGTTCAATCTTGGTTTCATCAGACCAGAGAATCTTATTTCTCATGGTCTGAGTGTCCTTTGGGTACCTTTTGCAAACTCTAAGTGGGCTGTCATGTGCCTTTTACTGAGGAGTGGCTTCCCTCTAGCCACTCTAACATAAATGCCTGATTGGTGGAGTGCTGCAGAGATGGTTGTCTTTCTGGGTGGTTTTCCAATCTCCACAGAGGAAGTCTGGAGCTCTGTAAGAGTAACCATTGGGTTCTTGATCACCTCCCTGATCAAGGCCCTTCTCTCCCGATTGCTCAGTTTGGCCAGGCGGACAGCTCTAGGAATAGTCTTGGTGGTTTCAAACTTCTTCCATTTAAGAATAATGGAGGCCACTGTGTTCCCGCTTCAGGTTAAAGAGCCATACAACTGGCCGGCTAGTTGAGTCTCTGGAGCATCAGCATTTGTGGGTTCGATTACATGCTCAAAATGGCCAGAAACAAATAACTTTCTTCCGAAACTCGTCAGTCTATTCTTGTTCTGACAAATGAAAGCTTTTCCATGGGAGAAATTGCCAAGAAACTGTAAATCTCGTACAATGCTGTGTACTACTCCCTTCACAGAACAGCACAAACTGGCTCTAATCAGAATAGAAAGATGAGTGGGAGGCCCGGTGCACAACTAAGCAAGAGGACAAGTACATTAGAGTGTCTAGTTTGAGAAACAGACGGCTCACAAGTCCTCTACTGGCAGCTTCATTGAATAGTACCTGCAAAACACCAGTCTCAACGTCAACAGCGAAGAGGCGACTATGGGATGCTGGCCTTCTAGGCAACATTATTATTATATATTATTGTTCTATTATATTATTATAATATTATATTATATTATATTATTGTTGCATCACCATCTTTATTTCAAAATTAAATACAAGTACAAACATAACTTTAAGCTACACATTATTTTCGACAGAGGTAAAGAACTGTCCATTGATCAGCACAGCAATTGATAAAACAGGACCATGTTTAAAACACAAGCGGTTCTGAGCTTAATTCAATATTACACAGGTAAGCTAATCATTACAGAAATCAGGAATGCGGTCTTGCTTTATTTATCTGAGCTACTGTGTCCAACACACCACCACCTGTTGTTATGCTGGGCATTTAATGTCCAAAAAAGGAGGTTATTATGATAAAATGTTATTTTGCAAAAATAAAGGTTTAAGGAAATACAGGCAGGCACCACATTACCACAAGACAAAACAGCTCACTAAATCAAGCCTGATGGTCTTGTAAGTATAAAAGCAAAGCCTGCTTTCGGTTAATAAAAAAAAGCTTGTAAAGGTAGCGTAATGGGATAATGTCTCAAAGCTAACGTAGGCTAATGTGATTAGCATGAGGTTGTAAGTAACAAGAATGTTTCCCAGGAAATAGACATATCTGATATTGGCAGAAAGCTTAAATTCTTCACTGTCCAATTTACAGTAGCTATTACAGTGAAAGAATACCATGCTATTGTTTGAGGAGAGTGCACAGTTTTGACACGAAAAGTTATTAATAAACAAATTAGGCACATTATGGCATTCTTGATACAACATTTTTAACAGAAATGCAATGGTTCATTGGATCAAACTAAAACTTTGCACATACACTGCTGCCATCTTGTGGTCAATATCTAAATTGCATCTGGGCTGGAATAATATATTATGGCCTTTCTCTTGCATTTCACAATGATGGTACAGAAAAAATACAAAAGAACAGTTGGTTTTTTCTTTGTATTATCTTTTACCAGATCTAATGTGTTATATTCTCCTACATTCCTTTCACATTTCCACAAACCTCAAAGTGTTTCCTTTCAAATGGTACCAAGAAAATGCATATCCTTGCTTCAGGGCCTGAGCTACGGGCAGTTAGATTTGGGTATGTAATTTTAGGTGAAAATTGAAAAAAAGGGTCCGATCCTTAAGATGTAGTGTGTGAAGAATCCAATACTTTACCTTGAATGTGGTACAAATCACATTATTGTGGATGCACATCCTCTAAGAGTATGAATTAGTCTGCTTGAAAAGGTTTGAATCCTAAGCAACCTGCCTACACATAGTCTAAAGAACAATACCAACGTAGCTACTGTGGCGCTCATGTGAATGTCCTTTCTTTTTCGGCTTCAGACCAATGCTAATTCTCACTTAAAACATTGTGTTTTATTTTTTATTATCATTAGGCATGACGCTGCAGTAGTTGTGCTGTGAAATTGGGTTGGCCCTGATGAGAAAATCTGCCACAGCAACAATTAGCTGGAGTGACGCCTACATAACAGAGTTTTGCTGCTTTCTTCCAGTTAAACACGGTCTCCTCTAGAAACAATGAGAACGTACCCTCCTGAGGCCTCACCTCACCTGCACCTGACCTGCTCTCAAATTTCTCATCAATTATTAGTCAATTGCTTGCGTGGAGAGTTAATTAAAAAAATAGAGGATCGACTGGCGAATGTGTCGATAATTGGGACTATTTTTCTCTCTCTCAATGACAGGTTAAGTTCTCTCCTTGTAAAAAATAGATGCCTTGGCACTGTGGTTGTCCTCATTTCCCCACGACAGCCTGGGTTGTTCCATTGCCCAGGTTTCCAATGTGCTGCTGGCCACACAGCCATCCGTATAATGACTATGGCTCTGAACTATGCCCAACTCCAAATGCCCATCAAATGACACCTTGAGACACCCATGAAACACTGAATGAAACATAGAACATGTTTGATATTCTGAAAATCTGAGAAAAAGGGGAAAAGAGCAGAAGAAACGTTGGAGGGTCAGCTTTAATAGTTTTCTTCCTCATCTCTGTGAGCAGCTGGACGGAAGGCTGGTGGAGCTCCTTGGGATTAGGCGAAAAATCAGAAAGTATGACGTGGGAACCAATGACCTGCTAGGAGACATGTGCTGTGGCAGTGGAGTCACACACAGAGAGGTCAGCCTGTCCTTGAGTTGGCTGGTGGGGGTGGTGGGGTGGATTGGGTTGTGGGGAGGATCAGCTGGGGGGCTCTTCCTGTCTTCCCCCACTAATATTCATACAGAGAACCAGGACGTTTGCCCCTCTCTGTTCCCCACTCTTAGCCTGTTAGGGGAATATACATGTTACTGGATCATGTAACAAAAGGAAAACAGAACAGTGCTTTGTCGGTCAAAGACAATCAGTTGTGACCATAGATGGTTAAAGAAATTGGCATTTTTATGCAAGGAAGGATTCTGCCACATGACTTACAGTATAGCTAGATTTAAATTAAACTTTGTTGCATGTCAGGGGATATAGTTTGTTTGCCTTGACACTAGAATTCTATCAACCAATGCTGGTTAGATTTACTCCTCTCAGTCCACTCCTGACAAAGGTCAAATGAAGAGTCTTTATCCCCCTCCTCTTCCCCAAAGTCACGGCCCCTGTCCTTTCCCTGCCCTGTCCCTGTCCTGGTCCTGTCCTTGTCTTGTCCCTGTCTTGTCCCTGTCTTGTCCTGCCCCTGTCCTGCCCCTGTCCTGTCCCTGTCCCTGTCCTGCCCCTGTTCTGTCCCTGTCCCATCCCTGTCCCTGTCCCATCCCTGTCCCTGTCCCTGTCCTGCCCCTGTCCTGCCCCTGTCCTGTCCCTGTCCTGTCCCTGTCCCTGTCCTGCCCCTGTTCTGTCCCTGTCCCATCCGTGTCCCTGTCCCTGTCCCGACCCTGACCCTGTCCCTGTCCCTGTCCTGCCCCTGTCCTGCCCCTGTCCCTGTCCCTGTCCTGTCCCTGTCCCGTCCTGTCTTGTCCCTGTCCCTGTCCTGTCCTGCCCCTGTCCTGTCCCTGTCCTGCCCCTGTCCTGTCCCTGTCCTGCCCCTGTTCTGTCCCTGTCCCATCCCTGTCCCATCCGTGTCCCTGTCCCTGTCCTGCCCCTGTCCTGTCCCTGTCCCTGTCCCTGTCCTGCCCCTGTCCTCCCCCTGTCCCTGTCCCTGTCCTCACCCTGTCCCGTCCTGTCTTGTCCCTGTCTTGTCCTGTCCCTGTCCTGCCCCTGTCCTGTCCCTGTCCTGTCCCTGTCCCTGTCCTGTCCCTGTCCCTGTCCTGCCCCTGTCCTGTCCCTGTCCCTGTCCCTGTCCCTGTCCTGTCCCTGTCCTGCCCCTGTCCTGTCCCTGTCCTGTCCCTGTCCTGTCCCTGCCCCTGTCCTGCCCCTGTTCTGTCCCTGTCCTGTCCCTGTCCTGCCCCTGTCCTGTCCCTGTCCTGTCCCTGCCCCTGTCCCTGTCCTGTCCCTGTCCCTGTCCTCACCCTGTCCCGTCCTGTCTTGTCCCTGTCTTGTCCTGTCCCTGTCCTGCCCCTGTCCTGTCCCTGTCCTGTCCCTGTCCCTGTCCTGTCCCTGTCCCTGTCCTGCCCCTGTCCTGTCCCTGTCCCTGTCCCTGTCCCTGTCCTGTCCCTGTCCTGCCCCTGTCCTGTCCCTGTCCTGTCCCTGTCCTGTCCCTGCCCCTGTCCTGCCCCTGTTCTGTCCCTGTCCTGTCCCTGTCCTGACCCTGTCCTGTCCCTGTCCTGTCCCTGCCCCTGTCCCTGTCCTGTCCCTGTCCCTGTCCTGCCCCTGTTCTGTCCTTGTCCTGTCCCTGTCTAGCACCTGTCCTATCCCTGTGTGTCTTCAAGGCGCTGCGTAAAACACTCTGTGTAAGTAATCTGACAAGACAGCGATCAGAGGGATGGAGAAGAAGCCTCTTGGCAGCTCAGATTATACAAAACAGTGAGGGATTAGAAGACCCATAAAAAACTATTTTACCCAGGCTGCTTTAGATGACTGATATAGACAGGGATTGCAGCCATCCCAGGAAAATACACTCACTCACATGTCGTTGGGAATTAAGATGAAGAAAGGGAATGAGAGGAGGAGGAAGAGGTGGAGGAGGAGGGAATAAAACTTTTGGCCGGGGCTAGCAGCTGTAAGGGGCGTGGTGGAGGAATGTGATCAGTGCTATGTAATCAGACCCACTAATTACTGTACATGTCATAAAGCACTTGCTTTAGGCTAGCTAGGGACCAGCTGAAACCCAGGTGCTATCTACTGCATGGTTAGAACCTTCCCCTTTAATGTTATTGTCCATAATCACCTTTTACCAGGGACCAAATCAATAATGTGGCCTCAATCTAAAACAGTACCATTTTTCCTGACAACAGCATCATCATCATAAGATGATAAGAGACAGTTGAGGCATGAACATTTAATGCTGTTGGTTTTTAGAGGCAGAATTACAATGTGCAGCAGATACTGTATAAGGACTCGTTGACTAAATCAATCTCACCTCAAGGTCATGTTTTATAATGTATTTTTATATAGTACACCTAACCTAATGTCAATCTCTCATTGCCTCTCAGAGCTCTAACCAAGAACTGGACAATGCATCTACTAGAATAACTGACAGCATGACTGGTGTGTCAATCATCTTTCTCTGTCTCTGTCTCTGTCTCTGTCTCTGTCTCTCTCTCTCTCTCTCTCTCCACACCAAATGGGTTATCTGGCCTTAATTGTCAGAGCACTCCTTCCATGTAACATAAACAAGCAGGCTCTTTAGCAGTGGCAGCCAAGCAGATCTTTGTTGATGATGGGAACCAAGCAGATGCAGCACCTACTCTGGCCACCTGGTGACCTTTATTCTACTCAGAAGACTGATGGTCTCATCCTGCAGGGCACAGGTCTGTCTCAGATGTCAGGCTGACGCTGACCAAGGTTACTTCGCATGGCATGCTGGCACTGGAAAATTACCAGTGGACATCTGCCTGGCCTGGTGCTGCATAGGAAGAAGATGTACACATCCTGGAAAGGATGTTCTTTCAAATTCTTCCTGAAATTTGAGCCTTGGATGTACAATAATAGTGGATATTATAACAATGTAGAGACTATACTGTATAAACAGTGGCCTCTGAAATTATTGGCACCCTTAAAAGATGAGAAAAAAATGACTGTATAAAAGAAATAATTCAAATACTGAGCTATATTGTATACTAAAAAATATTTATTTGTATTTTTTATTTAATCATTATTTAACTAGGCAACTCAGTTAAGAACACATTTTTATTTATTTATACAAAGACGGCCTACCCTGGCCAAACCCTAACCCGGACGATGCTGGCCAATTTTTCGTCGCCTATGGCACTCCCAATCACGGCTGGTTGTGATACAGCCTGGAATCGAACCAGAGTCTGTAGTGACGCCTCTAGCACTGTGGATATATGATATTAGTGTTGTTATGCTATGTATATTGTGGATACATTTCAGAAGTCAGCATTAGGTTTATGGTGCTGTCTTTTTAACTGTGTGAAAAATGAGCCCTAAATCCAACAGATTTGTAAGGGTTCTTCTGTCGTGTTTGCTCTTTGTTAACATGATAAGCCTGTACAAACAGTATTGAAACTGATTGGCTGCTACAGAACAAATATTTGCCTAGAGAGCTGCACATGTACCCAGAGTTCATGTTGGGTCTCTGAGTGTGGTCGATGACAATAACATCAAAAACACTGCCTCAGCCTTCATGTTCATATTCTCTATTGTGAGACTGTGCCCTCTCCACTGGTATCAAAGCATTACTATTTTAATTCCGCCTTTGAATACCAACTCACCATTTTGATATTTGGCGGAATAATGAATGATAAATGACAACAACCTGTTAACCAGAATAATGAATGATAAATGACAATAACCTGTTTACCAGAATAATGAATGATAAATGACAATAACCTGTTTACCAGAATAATGAATGATACATGACAACAACCTGTTTACCAGAATAATGAATGATAAATGACAATAACCTGTTTACCAGAATAATGAATGATAAATGACAATAACCTGTTTACCAGAATAATGAATGATACATGACAACAACCTGTTTACCAGAATAATGAATGATAAATGACAACAACCTGTTTACCAGAATAATGAATGATAAATGACAACTTATTTACCAGAATTATGTTACGAGAAACAAAACAAAGTCTATTTCACCCTTTGAGTTCATTTCATATTCACATCAAGCAAGGGCATTTCTCAGTCTCTCTCTCGGAAAATCAAATCAAATCAAATGTTATTGGTCACATACACATATTTAGCAGATGTTATTGCGGGTGTAGCAAAATGCTTGGGTTCCTAGCTCCAACAGTCCAGTAGTACTTAACAATTCACAACAACACACAAATCTAAACGTAAAATAATGGAATAAAAAAATATATTCATATTAGGACGAGCAATGTGGCAATGACTAAAATACAGTAGACTAGAATACAGAATTTACATTCTTGAGATGAGTAAAGCAGTATCTAAACATTATTAAAGTGATAAATGTTCCATTGCATTTCTCACTCTCTCAAGAAAAAGAGAGCTGAAGAATTGCAGTGCCATATAGATGAACTCCCTTTGTTAGCTGGTCTGTGTGATACTGTCATTGCATGGGACTGTGACTCTGTCATCTCCAGGGCTCGTGTGGTGGCCATCTTGCCTGGGTGGAACAGATGGCAGGCGCCCGGTGGAGGTGAAGGGACGATGAGAGGCGATTAGAGCCTTTCAGATGAGCAGCGGGCCTCCTGCTGGGGTTAGCTTGACACTCCTCAAAGCCTGAAATGACTTCCACACCACTCCATGACGCCTTGTCCTCCATGCTCCAACACATCCAACAGGCAGGAGCCACAGGCAAACAGAGGCTTTACTCTCAGAGATTTCTAACAAACAACAGGCCCTCATTATTTTCTTGAGAGTTAAAGTAGAGCTCTAATGAATTTCAGGTTGAGGCAAAGTCAATGGATTTCTAAAAATGATTCTCTACTGCGTTTGGGTCCGATCTGTCTGAATGGCTCTTCTCAGGGGGGCAACAGGATGACAGTGGACTCACAATAGATGGCACTATGTTGAGGAGAGGAAGAGTGTGGGCATAGATGTGGATGTGGGGGTGTGGATGTGGATGTGGGGGTATGGATGTAGATGTGGGGGGGTGGATGTAGATGTGGGGGTGTGGGTGTGGGTGTGGAGATGGGGGTGTGAGTGTAGATGTGGGGGTTTAGATGTGTGGGTGGGATTGTGGATGTGGGGTGTGGGTGTAGATGTGTGTGTGTGGATATGTGGGTGTGGGTGTTGATGTGGGGGGTGTGGGTGTGCATGTGAGGGTGTGGGTGTTGATCTGGGGGTGTAGATGTGTGGGTTTAGATGTGGGGGGGTGGATGTGGACATGAGGGTGTAGATGAGGGGGTGTAGGTGTAGATGTGGGGTGTGTGGATGTGGGGGTGAGTGGATGTGGGGGTGTGTGGATGTGGGGGATGTAGATGTGAGGGTGTAGATGTGGGGGTGAGGGTGTAGATATGGGGTGTGTGGATGTGGGCGTGTGTGGATGTGGATGTGGGGGTGTGTGGATGTGGATGTGAGGGTGTAGATGTGGGGGATGTAGATGTGAGAGTGTAGATGTGGGGGATGTAGATGTGAGGGTGTAGATGTGGGGGTGAGGGTGTAGATGTGAGGGTGTGGGTGTAGATGTGGGGTGTGTGGATGTGGGGGTGTGTGGATGTGGATGTGAGGGCATAGATGTGGGGGTGTGGGTGTAGACGTGGGGGATGTAGACATGAGGGTGTAGTTGTGGGGGTGTGGGTGTAGATGTGGGGGATGTGGGCATGAGGGTGTAGATGTGGGGGTAAGTGGATGTGGGGGTGTAGATGTGGACGTGATGGTGTAGATGTGGGGGTGTGGGTGTAGATGTTGGGGTTGTAGATGTGTAGATGTGGACGTGAGGGTGTAGATGTGGGGGTGTAGGTGTAGATGTGGGCGTGAGGGTGTAGATGTGGGGGTGTGGGTGTAGATGTGGGGGTGAGTGGATGTGGATGTGGAGGTGTAGATGTGGACATGATGGTGTAGATGTGGGGGTGTGGGTGTAGATGTTGGGGATGTAGATGTGTAGATGTGGGGGGTGAGGGTGTAGATGTGGGGTGTGTGGATGTGAATGTGGGGGTGTGTGGATGTGGATTTGAGGGTGTAGATGTGGGGGGTGTGGATGTGAGGGTGTAGATGTGGGGGTGTGGGTGTAGATGTGGGGGTGAGTGGATGTGGATGTGTGGGTGTAGATGTGGACGTGATGGTGTAGATGTTGGGGTATAGGTGTAGATGTGCGGTGTGTGGATGTGGACGTGAGGGTGTAGATGTGGACGTGAGGGTGTGGATGTGGGGGTGTAGGTGTAGATGTGGGGTGTGTGGATGCGGGGGTGTGGGCGTGAGGGTGTAGATGTGGGGGTTTGGGTGTAGATGTGGGGGGGTGTGGATGTGGACGTGAGGGAGTAGATGTGGGGTGTGTGGATGTGGATGTGGGGGTGTGTGGATGTGGACATGAGCGTGTATATGTGGGGGTGTGGGTGTAGATGTGGGGCATGTGGGCGTGAGGGTGTAGATGTGAGGGTGTGGGTGTAGATGTGGACGTGAGGGTGTAGATGTGGGGCATGTGGGCGTGAGGGTGTAGATGTGGGGGTGTGGGTGTAGATGTGGACGTGAGGGTGTGGATGTGGGGGTGTAGGTGTAGATGTGGGGTGTGTGGATGTGGATGTGGGGGTGTGGGCGTGAGGGTGTAGATGTGGGGTGTAGGTGTAGATGTGGACGTGAGGGTGTAGATGTGGGGCATGTGGACGTGAGGGTGTAGATGTGGATGTGAGGGTGTAGATGTGGGGTGTAGGTGTAGATGTGGGGGTTGTGGGCGTGAGGGTGTAGATGTGTGGGCGTTGATGTAGATGTGGGTGTGTGTGGATGTGGATGTGGACGTGAGGGTGTAGACATGGGGGTGTAGGTGTAGATGTGGGGGTGTGGGTGTAGATGTGGGGTGTGTGGATGTGGATGTGGGGGTGTGTGGATGTGGACATGAGTGTGTAGATGTGGGGGTGTTGGTGTAGATGTGGGGGATGTGGACGTGAGGGTGTGTGAGCTCTGCTCGGCAGGGTGTCAGGACAGAGGATGGGGGCCAGAGCCAGAGCTAGGTTGCTTCCCAAATGGTACCCTAATTCCTTATAGTGCTCTACTTTTGACCAGAAACTCAAAAGTAGTGCACTATATAGGGAATAGGGTGCTATTTGGGAGAGAGGCCCTCGAGCCAGTGGGAGAGAGTCTGCTTCCTGTCCCACACAGGAAGGGCTAATCGAACTGGAAAGTCCACAGCTGTCAGCTCTCTGACAGGGACACAGCAAAAGATGTTGGCCTGTGTGGACAGAAGGATTTTCCAGCTAAGCCGTCAGACTCCTTTCCCACAGTCCAGCTTCATAAGGACCATACTCTGGCCCAAAACAATTGCCACGCTAATGCCAGGACTATGGACCAAAACACAACTAATGTATTGTTTTGGATGTTTTTGAGACCAATCAAACAAGAAACAACCCCCAAAACGTGCAGTGGTACTGCAGTAGTGGTTTATTGCTTCCCTAAACTTCCATAATAGAATTGTTTTCATATTCTTTAACTGAAGAGTATTTGATTGGAATGACAAGAGTCAGACTGTATGGTACAGGGTTGGAATACAAGGGACAATTGATTTAACTCAAATACATTAGTATGATGTGATTGGGCACATAGTAGTTGTTCACACACTGTTTCTGTTTTTACTGTGGGAAATGTCCCATGCTTTAAAGGGGATTTTCAACCTGGGGGAATCTGGGCTTGTTTTCATTATGTCTGAGGACAGTGAGATGTGTTTCACACATAATTGCCCAGGAGGAAGGCAGGTCAGGGCTTCGCGCACTAAGTGATACACCACACCCTATGACGGCTTCTGGAGTATTGAGGAGGTGGGGGGGGGGGGGGGGGGGGGGGGGGGGTCCTGCATTGTGGCATTTTGCTGAGGCTCTATGTTATACTGATCACACTATAAGTCTCTATGTTATACTGATCACACTATAAGGCTCTATGTTATACTGATCGCACTATAACGCTCTATGTTATACTGATCACACTATAAGGCTCTATGTTATACTGATCGCACTATAACACTCTATGTTATACTGATCGCACTATAAGGCTCTATGTTACACTGATTGCACTATAAGGCTCTATGTTATACTGATCACACTATAAGGCTCTATGTTATACTGATCGCACTATAACGCTCTATGTTATACTGATCACACTATAAGGCTCTATGTTATACTGATTGCACTATAAGGCTCTATGTTACACTGATTGCACTATAAGGCTCTATGTTACACTGATTGCACTATAAGGCTCTATGTTATACTGCTCACACTATAAGGCTCTATGTTATACTGATTGCACTATAAGGCTCTATGTTACACTGATTGCACTATAAGGCTCTATGTTATACTGATCGCACTATAAGGCTCTATGTTATACTGATCGCACTATAAGGCTCTATGTTATACTGATCACACTATAAGGCTCTATGTTATACTGATCACACTATAAGGCTCTATGTTATACTGATTGCACTATAAGGCTCTATGTTATACTGATCACACTATAAGGCGCTATGTTATAATCAAATCAAATTTGATTTGTCACATGCGCCGAATACAGCAGGTTTAGACATTACCGTGAAATGCTTAACTTACAACCAAAAATATTGACTAAATAAACTAAAGTAAAAAAAATGGGGGGGGGGGGGGGGGTCAATGTAAGTAGTCCGGGTGGCCATTTGATTAGTTTAGTTGTTCAGAAGTCTTATGGCTTGGGGGTAGAAGCTGTTAAGGAGCCTTTTGGTCCTAGATTTGGCGCTCCGGTACCGCTTTGAACAGTCTGTGACTGGATTCTTTGACACGTTTTTGGGCCTTCCTCTGACATCACCTAGTATATAGGTCCTAGATATCAGGAAGCAGCATACCACCCTGCATCCCACTGCTGGCTTGCTTCTGAAGCTAAGCAGGGTTGGTCCTGGTCAGTCCCTGGATGGGAGACCAGATGCTGCTGGAAGTGGTGTTGGAGGCACTCTTTACTCTTGTCTAAAAAATATCCCAATGCCCCAGGGCTGTGATTGGGGCCACTGCCCTGTGTAGGGTGCTGTCTTTCAGATTGGATGGGATGTTAAACAGGTGTCCTGACTCTCTGAGGTCATTAAAGATCCCATTGTACTTATTGTAAGAGTAGGGGTGTTAACCTTGGTGTCCTGGCTAAATTCCCAATCTGACCATCATGGCCACCTAATCATCCCCAGCTTACAATTGGCTCATTCATCCCTCTCCTATCCCCTGAAACTGTTCCCCAGGTTGTTGCTCTAAATGAGAATGTGTTCTCAGTCAACTTACCTGGTAAAATAATGGTTAAAAAAAAGCTTTACCCCAGTGATGTACTAGGCCTATGCACTATCCTCTGTAGTGCCTTCTGGTCAGATGCCTGATTATAATAATTCAGTCCTGTTAATGGGGGACTGTTCAGCCCTGCTTTTCCTATTGTCCACGATCAGCTCCTTTGTCTTGATCACATTGAGAGAGAGGTTGTTGTCCTGGCGCCACACGGCCAGGTCTCTGACCTCCTCCCTATAGGCTGTCTCATCGTTGATCGTCGGTGATCAGGAATATAGTGAGTTGGATTTAACTAACATTAGAAGCTCAGCTAAAGCAGATGCCAGCACCAAGAGGGCAGATGACAAATACGGAGACTAGTGAAGTAAGTCATTTTTCCTGCTAGCCACCTAGCTAACTTTAGTTTATCTACTGAAACTCATATTGTGCATTGCTGGCTAACATACTACTGTGTTACACTGGGGGGAATCAAGTAATTTTAGGTAGGTAGCTAGCTAACTAGCTAGCTACCTAACTAAGTTAGCTAGCTAAAGAACAAGTTACAACCAGCCACCTAAAGCTAGGTTTACCAACAAACGTTAGCACATGACTTGAGTTGGCTAGCTAGTTAGCCTGGCACCTGCACCACATCTCACATTTGTAACTTGTTAGCAAACGTGTGACATCAGCAACTGTAAATAATTTTACTAGCTAGATATGTAACATAATTGACAAGGGTTGACTTTGGTTATGATTATGTGTGGATGAATTTCAATCTCACAAAATTATAGGCATGACCATAGATAGAATTCCAAACAGATATAAATAACAAGTATTGCATATCCAGCAAGATAGCAAAATTTTCTAGCAAACATTGAGGATAAAAAACAATACAACAATATACTGTTGTAAATCTCTGAAACAGAAGCTGGTTTTACTACAAAAATATTTGCCTATGCATAACTGATAGACATGGCTGTAAATAGATACTGTTTGCCTACCTACCTACAGTGAGGGGGAAAAGTATTTGATCCCCTGCTGATTTTGTACGTTTGCCCACTGACAAAGAAATGATTAGTCTATAATATTAATGGTAGGTTTATTTGAACAGTGAGAGACAGAATAACAACAAAATAATCCGGAAAAATGCATATCAAAAATGTTATAAATTGATTTGCATTTTAATGAGGGAAATAAGTATTTGACCCCTCTGCAAAACATGACTTAGTACTTGGTGGCAAAACCCTTGTTGGCAATCACAGAGGTCAGACGTTTCTTGTAGTTGGCCACCAGGTTTGCACACATCTCAGGAGCGATTTTGTCCCACTCCTCTTTGCAGATCTTCTCCAAGTCATTAAGGTGTCGAGGCTGACGTTTGGCAACTCGAACCTTCAGCTCCCTCCACAGATTTTCTATGGGATTAAGGTCTGGAGACTGGCTAGGCCACTCCAGGACCTTAATGTGCTTCTTCTTGAGCCACTCCTTTGTTGCCTTGGCCGTGTGTTTTGGGTCATTGTCATGCTGGAATACCCATCCACGACCCATTTTGAATGAGCCTGGCTGAGGGAAGGATGTTCTCACCCAAGATTTGACGGTACATGGCCCCGTCCATCGTCTCTTGGATGCAGTGAAGTTGTCCTGTCCCCTTAGCAGAAAAACACCCCCAAAGCATAATGTTTCCACCTCCATGTTTGACGTGGGGATGGTGTTCTTGGGTCCATAAGCAGCATTCCTCCTCCTCCAAACACGGCGAGTTGAGTTGATGCCAAAGAGCTCCATTTTGGTCTCATCTGACCACAACACTTTCACCCAGTTGTCCTCTGAATCATTCAGATGTTCATTGGCAAACTTCAGACGAGCATGTATATGTGCTTTCTTGAGCAGGGGGACCTTGCGGGTGCTGCAGGATTTCAGTCCTTCACGGCGTAGTGTGTTACCAATTGTTTTCTTGGTGACTATGGTCCCAACTGCCTTGAGATCATTGACAAGATCCTCTCGTGTAGTTCTGGGCTGATTCCTCACCGTTCTCATGATCATTGCAACTCCACGAGGTGAGATCTTGCATGGAGCCCCAGGCCGAGGGAGATTGACAGTTCTTTTGTGTTTCTTCCATTTGCGAATAATCACACCAACTGTTGTCACCTTCTCACCAAGCTGCTTGGCGATGGTCTTGTAGCCCATTCCAGCCTTGTGTAGGTCTACAATCGTGTCCCTGACATCCTTGGAGAGCTCTTTGGTCTTGGCCATGGTGGAGAGTTTGGAATCTGATTGATTGATTGCTTCTGTGACAGGTGTCTTTTATACAGGTAACAAACTAAGATTAAGAGTGTGCTCCTAATCTCAGCTCGTTACCTGTATAAAAGACACCTGGGAGCCAGAAATCTTTCTGATTGAGAGGGGGTCAAATACTTATTTCCCTCATTAAAATGCAAATCAATTTATAACATTTTTGACATGCGTTTTTTCTGGATTTTTTGTTGTTATTCTGTCTCTCACTGTTCAAATAAACCTACCATTAAAATTATAGACTGATCATTTCTTTGTCAGTGGGCAAACGTACAAAATCAGCAGGGGATCAAATACTTTTTTCCCTCACTGTTGGCTCATTTGTACGGTCTGATCACTGTGCAAAGGTTATGCCCTATTTCTTTCTATTAGGCTAGATATTGTTGTAAATGTAATCTCTTTGCCTGTGCATATGTACTGTATGCATGTTATGCTGACACGGTTGAACTGTTGTTCAAGCTGTACAATAGAGTATATATTTTTTGTATTTTGTCTTACAGACAATATTGTGTGGTGCCTGGGCTTCTTCCTGGAGTGGATTCTAGATACAGAAACATAATTCCTTTGCCTGCGTGTGTCATTGTTACAGAACTGTATCCCTCTTGAGGGATTAGACATTATGATGGATTTCAAGCAGATGACTCATGAGGAGCTGAATGGCAGTTTGATCATGACAACACTCCTCCCACAGCTTTAGAAGTTTTCCCTGAACTACTGTATGTTTCTTTGGAATGACAATTTCGTCTTGACCACCTCTCCCATCATCTGTTGATCTCCAGTTCTCTTAGTTACAGATTGTTACACCAGATAATATGATTTAACCAAAGATTTTTGGAATCCATTACTGGAGTTATAGGATAGGTACTGTTTGATGTAGCACAAATCATTTTCAACCGACCTTAGCGATGACGTCTTCGTCCTCGATTCGGGGAAACAGGAGTCTCATAAAATGTCCGTGTTCAGATGCAGGGGGTCAGTTAGAATTTAGAAAATGCTGTTATTATTTTATTTTTTGCTCCATAAAGTAATCCAACAATATGTGCGCCATCATCGTGTTTATTTCAAGTCTTCTCACTCATTGACCGAGACAGGTCTATGTCATCATGACATGCAGCACTTTGGGGTGGCCACCCACCTGTCTCGATCAATGAGAGAAGACTTGAAATAGACAAGGTGTCGGTAAAAATCTTTGGGTAAATCACATTATCTGGTGTAACAATCTGTAGCTACAGTTCTCTGCACTTGTGTGTCTCTACACCTGAGACACACTGAATTGTACTACACTGTTCATACTATTCTTTTTGTATGTTCATTTTTTGTTTTGTAATTTTTTTCTGCCCAATTACAATCTCAGCGCTGCAACTCCCCAACGGGCTTAAGAAAAGCAAAGGTCGAGTCATGCATCCTCCGAAACATGACCCGCCAAGCCACGCCCCTTAACACCTGCCCGCTTAACCCAGCCACACCAACGTGTCAGAGGAATGTCAAAGATTGATAGAAAATATCCATATTTATTTTTTTGGTGGTTCTACATCAGGGCTCTCCAACCCTGTTCCTGGAGCACTAGCATCCTGCAGGTTTCCCCTCCAACCCTAATCTAGCACATCTGATTCTAATAATTAGCTGGTTGATAAACTGAACCAGATTAGTTACAACTGGGGTTGGAGCAAAAACATACAGGAGGATAGCTCTCCAGGAACATGGTTGGAGACCCCTGTTCTGCATGGTTTTATGCTGAGCCACACTGGCCGCGTTTACACAGACATCCCAATTCTGATCTTTTTTCCACTAATTGGTCTTAATCACATCAGATCTGTTTCAGAACTGATTTGATTGGCCAAAATATCAATTAGTGAAAAAAAATCTGAATTGGGCTGCCTGTGTAAACGGCCTGTGTAAACGCAGCCATAGTCTTTTATCCGGCTTCGGTACACTGGCAATGGTGTTCAGCATGGTGGGCTGGGGAAAATGAGACTCTTTGTGCTTTTGGCGATGGGCTTGTCCTGTCTGTGGTGAACGACCAGCTGCATAAGACTCTGCTGAAAGTGGTCTAGAGATTCTTAACCACTAACTGTTTGGTCCTCTTGCAGAAGATTTGTTGGTGCTGCACGTCTCCTGGAAAGATATGGTTGTGGTGTTAGCACTTTTTGTGGAAGGGACTTAGGGCAACACGCCTTTGTTGGTAAAGGTATAAACCGAATGGAACTGGCTAGCATATTGTTTAAGGACAATGACGTCTGCTTTTGAGAGTAAAAATCTGTCAACAAAGTGAATGGGCTGGGGGGGCTAATAAAGGTGTGAGAATCGTAAGGTTTCATAAGGTTTCACCCTTTCATAAGGTGAATGCACCAATTTGTAAGTCGCTCTGGATAAGAGTGTCTGCTAAATGACGTAAATGTAAATGTAAACGTAAGTCTTATGAAGGCGGTTATTACACAGTATGAATTGTTGTGTATGGGAGATTGAGAAGAAATGGCACCATAATCGTTCTCATACACAACAATACATTTACTGTCTAAGCATAACCCTGCATAACCCTGCACAACCAAAACCCCCTTCCTCATCTGAAAGTACTATCGGTAAACCTCAGCCGCCCATTGACTTTGAAAAGGGAATTGGAAAGGGGGATACCTAGTCAGTTGTACAACTGAATGCATTCAATTGGAATGTGTTTTCCCCATTTAACCCAATCCTCTGAATCAGAGAGGTAAGGGGGGCTGCCTTAATCGACATCCACGTCATCGGCGCCTGGGGAACAGTAACAGATCATTATTGTCAATAGTAGCCCTTTGCAGGGGAATTTTGTAGGCATGTCTTTGTATTGTGTTTTTAGAATCTGCAGAATCTGCAGAATGAGGTGGTTGTGTCTTTATTGTTGTAATCTTTATTTTATACCTTTTCAGTGTGCTGCTGGTTTCTGTCCCACAATGTTGTTGTGCTCCAGAACCGCAAGGTGTGTCCACTCCCTCACAGTGGTGGAAAAAGGAACCAATTGTCATACTTGAGTAAAAGTAAAGATACCTTAATAGAAAATGACTCAAGTAAAAGTGAAAGTCACACAGTAAAATACTACTTGAGTAAAAGTCTAAAGGTTTTTGGTTTTAAATATACTTAAGTATCAAAAGTAAATGTAACTGGTAAAATATACTTAAGTATCAATTGTAAAAGTAAAAGTATAAATCATTTCAAATTCCTTATATTAAGTAAACCAGACGGCACTATTTTTGTGTTTTATTAATTTATGGATAGCCAGGGGCACACTCCAACACTCAGACATAATTTACAAACAAATAATTTGTGTTTAGTGAGTCTGCCAGATCAGAGGCAGTAAAGATGACCAGGAATGTTCTCTTGATAAGTGTGGGAATTAGACCATTCCCCTGTCCTGGTAAGCATTCAAAATGTAACTAGTACTTTTGGGTGTCAGGGAAAATGTATGGAGTAAAAAGTACATTATTTTCTTTAGGAATGTGGGGAGGTAAAAGTAAAAGTTGTACAAAATGTAAATAATAAAGTAAAGTACAGATACCCCCCAAAACGACTTAAGTAGTACTTTAAAGTATTTTTATTAAGCACTTTACACCACTGCTCCCTCATGTTTGCATACCCAAAAATGCCTCTGCTTTGGGGTATTCTTCAGCAGGGCACTGTGGAATGACTCCAGATAACCTGAGTTTTACAAAAAGAAAAGGTAAAAAGAGAGGGGTAGACTAAATTGATTACATGGTCTGGAAGGTACTCTGTGGTCCTCAGGTTACCTCTAACCACCTGTAACCCCATAACACAAACCATACAAACACTAACCAATTCATGTTTACACCATGCTTACAGTAAATTGAGCTATCTTAGCTGTCAGCTTGTAAATATTTGGGCAATTTACCTTCACCTTGTGTAGAGCTAGGGGTTGGAAGCGCATGATGGTGGAATCAGATTCCGTACCACCTACAACAAAATACTGAACAATACACAATTTAACCACCCCACTGATTGTATTGATCTTTATTAGACTGTCTAGCTAAGCATACCTAACATGGACATTTCAATATTGTCAGCTTGTTGTAAGCTAACTAGCGTCACTAAATTGGCAGCAAGATTGCTAGCCAGCTGAGACTGGCTGAGAACCAACTAAGCAACCATAGATGATTTATACACCTTCATCATAGCTACCTACACACAAATGGAGGGTGAGTTAGCTATATCGACAATTCTATTTTTAGTAACCGAGTGTTTTCCACACAAGGGTGGAATAGATGTCTCGACTTCTGCTGAAGTCGATGCCCCTCCTTGTTCGGGTGGTGCTCGGCGATCGACGTCACCGGTCTTCTAGCCATCACTGATCCCTTTTTTATTTTCCATTGGTTTTGTCTTGTTTTCCTACACACCTGTTTACAATCCCATTCATTACATGTTGTGTATTTAACCCTCTGTTTTCCCTCATGTCCTTGTCCGAGATTGTTTTGTTTGTTATTGATTTTCGTGTATTTTTGTATTGGTGAGCTACGGGTATTTTTAGCCATGTTGTTTTTATGTACGTTGGTTTTGGAGTTCGTGTTTGTTTATTATTTATTAAACAACTCCAGTTATACCAAGTTGGTTTCTCCTGCGCCTGACTTCCTTGCCACCTACACAAACGACGATGACAAGATGGCTACCAAATTGAGATACCAAATAAGAGTAACATTAGCTAGCTTACGTTAGCTAACATCAGTCAAAGATAGAACGAACAAACAAACATGTTTTCTAGCAGTCTAGCAGTGAATACCATGGCATAAGCGAAATTGATTGACAGTGTGTATACCAGAAGATAGCTATATGATTTAGCTGATGGCTTTGAGTTCAATACAGCTCTGTAACGTTAGCTAGCTAACTTACCCAGCTAGTCCAGCTGGGCTAGCAAGCTAGCTAACGTAATGTTAGGTTATCTCTAATTGAGAACCTTACATTTTTTTAGGGATGCCGAATGGCACAGCCATCTAAGGCACTGCATCTCAGTGCTAGAGGCATCACTACAGACCCTGGTTCGATCGCGGGCCATGATCGGGAGTCCCATAGGGCAGCGCACAATTGGCCCAGCGTCGTCCAGGTTAGGGGAGGGTTTGGCCGGGGTAGGCCGTCATTGTAAAATAAGAATTTGTTCTTAACTGACTTACCTAGTTAAATAAAGGTTAAATAAAAAATAAAATATGTTGTTGTGAAGGAAAAAAATAGATGGTATTGCATCACTTCTTAGCTGTTGTCGAAATGGATTCCCCATCATCAGCTCAGCCTGAAAATCCTTCTGATAATCTTTGGTCACTGCATCATTCTTGATAGCCACAAGCCACTGACAGAATCGTGGCGAATCTCTGGTAGGTAAAACGGTGAAAGGTAACACATTTTCGCACTTGTTTGTAATTAGCATAGCCATGCACAGAACACCACACGGACATGATGACATACAGTAGTGAAAATACAAACATTTTAAAAAAAAAATTCGCCTAGAGAAGTTCTGAGATTACTGTGTGCTGGTCATTCGAAGTAAACATTATTCAGGTTTGAGGGCACACCCCCCCTAACTAGCGGGCGGCATAAGCATTTGCTATGAATGACAGACTTTGTGGTTCACTATGAGCAGACAAATACACAGGGAGTCAAAACTTCCTGATTCAACCAGGGAAATGAAAATGTTTTAGTTCTAGCTTGGGGTTTAGATAATTGTAATGTTGATGGTAAAATGTAATGTTAATATAGTACTGACTATATGTTGTGGCAGAGCCAGGGTGAAATTCCCCTTTAAGCTCTTTCTCCAAGCTGTGTTGTAAAGTAGCCAGCTGCAGTGAACGGTGCCAAACAGAATACATAGCTGTGTGGTAATGTTGCCAGCTTCAGTGAACGGTACCAAACAGTAGCTATAGCTGTGTGGTAATGTAGCCAGCTGCAGTGAACGGTGCCAAACAGTAGCTATAGCTGTGTGGTAATGTAGCCAGCTGCAGTGAACGGTGCCAACCAGTAGCTATAGCTGTGTGGTAATGTAGCCAGCTGCAGTGAACGGTGCCAAACAGTAGCCATAGCTGTGTGGTAATGTAGCCAGCTGCAGTGAACGGTGCCAAACAGTAGCCATAGCTGTGTGGTAATGTAGCCAGCTGCAGTGAACGGTGCCAACCAGTAGCCTTAGCTGTGTGGTAATGTAGCCAGCTGCAGTGAACGGTGCCAACCAGTAGCTATAGCTGTGTGGTAATGTTGCCAGCTTCAGTGAACAGTGCCAAACAGTAGCTATAGCTGTGTGGTAATGTAGCCAGCTGCAGTGAACGGTGCCAACCAGTAGCTATAGCTGTGTGGTAATGTAGCCAGCTGCAGTGAACGGTGCCAAACAGTAGCTATAGCTGTGTGGTAATGTAGCCAGCTGCAGTGAACGGTGCCAAACAGTAGCCATAACTGTGTGGTAATGTAGCCAGCTGCAGTGAACGGTGCCAAACAGTAGCCATAACTGTGTGGTAATGTAGCCAGCTGCAGTGAACGGTGCCAGTAGCCATAGCTGTTAGGGCTGAGCTTGTTTTTGTTTTGAACCTGTTAACACTCTGTATATGGGCTAGACATCTAACCACAACCACAACCCAACCACAACCCAACCTAACCCAACCACAACACAACACAACCCAATCACAACCCTACCACAACCCAACCACAACCACAACCCAACCCAATCACAACCCTACCACAACCCAATCACAACCCAAACCAACCCAAACACAACCCAGTCACAACCCATCCAAAACCCAACCCAACCATAACCCAACCGCAACTACAACCCAACGTCATCTCATCCACAACTAGATTAGCTTCAGTGGCTCATCCAGCTACTTGTAAAATAAATATCACGATGTAAAGAGAAACTTTGAAAACATTTGTTAAACAAAACAATGTCCAGAGAACATGCTAACTGGGTCAGCATGTGTAGCTAAACATCCATGAGGGTGTTTTATGTACTTCCTACACTGAGTGGACAAAACATTAAGAACACGTCCTCTTTCCATGACATAGACTGACCAGGTGAATCCAGGCAAAAGCTATGATCCCTTATTGTTGTCATTTGTTAAATCCCATTCGATCAGTGTATATGAAGGGGAGGAGACAATTTAAAAATGAATTTTTAAGCCTTGAGACAATTGAGACATGTACTGTGTAGGTGTGCCATTCAGAGGTTGAATGAGCAAGACAAACACATTTAAGTGGCTTTGAATGGGTATGATAGTAAGTGCCAGGCGCACTGGTTTGTGTCAAGAACTGCAACACTGCTGGGTTTTCACACTCAACAGCTTCCTGTGTATATTAAGAATGGTCCACCAACCAAAGGACATCCAGCCAACTTGACACAACTGGGAACATTGGAGACAAATTGGGCCAGCAACCCTGTGGAACGCTTTCCACACCTTGAATTGAGGCTCTTCTGAGGGGGGTTGACCTCAATATTAGGAAGGTGGTCTTAATGTTTGGTATACTCAGTGTATATGTTACATGAAAACATTGTAGAATAATGTGCCAGTCTCTAGTGTGATCAATCCGTCTGTGTTACATGAAGCTGAGCAGTAGTCTGGTTGATAGTCGTAGAGACAGCTGGGCACCATCTGCCCTGACTCCCTCCTTCTCATGTCCATGGGAGGGGAGCCAGCTGTGTGGTGAGAACTCTGGCTTCCTCTCGCCCTCTCTGTGTCTGTGTCTCTCTGTCTCTCCCTCTCCCTCTCTGTGTGTCTCTCCCTCTCCCTCTCTGTGTCTGTGTGTCTCTCCCTCTCCCTCTCTGTGTCTGTGTGTCTCTGTCTCTCCCTCTCTCTCGCTCTCTCTCTCGCTCTCTCTCATTCAAACTGACGGTCCATTGGTCATGCATCAAACCCCAGCCATTTTCTCTGTGCTAGCCATGGCCCTATACTAAAGCGTTGTACATTTTAGTCATTTAGTAGATGCTCTTATCCAGGGCGACTTACAGGAGCAATTTGGGTTAAGTGCAGTGTTCACGGGCACTCTTAACTGCTAGGCTACCTGCCGTCCTACAATGATGCATGGAGAGATTTCTAGGTGAGTGTATAGGGTCTATTGAGGAGGGATGAGTGTATAGGGTCCATTGAGGAGGGATGAGTGTATAGGGTCTATTGAGGAGGGATGAGTGTATATGGTCTATTGAGGAGAGATGAGTGTATAGTGTCTATTGAGGAGGGATGAGTGTATATGGGGTATTGAGGAGGGATGAGTGTAAAGGGGTTATTGAGGAGACTTGAGTTTATAGGGGCTATTGAGGATGAGTGTAGGCATCTAATCAAATCAAATTGTATTTGTCACATGCACCGAATACAACAGGTGTAGACCTTACCGTAAAATGTTTACTTACGAGCCTTTAACCAACAATGCAGAGTTTATAAAATGTATTTAGAAAAAGTTGCTAAATAAATGAAAGGAAACATAGTAACACAATAAAATAACAAAAACGAGGTTGTATACAAGTGGCACCGGTACAGAGTCAATGTGCAGGGGTACGGGTTAGTCAGGGTAATTGAGGTAATATGTACATGTAGGTAGGGGTAGTGACTATGCATAGATAGAAACAGAGAGTAGCAGCAGCGTATATAAAGAGTGGGAAGGAATGTGAATGTACAGTGCATTCGGAAAGTATTCAGACGCCTTGACTTTTTCCACATTTTGTTACTTTACAGGCTTATTCTAAAATTGATTAAATCATTTTCCTTCCTCATCAACCTACACACAAGACCTCATAACGACAAAGCAAAAACTGTTTTTGGTTTTATTTGTGCAAGTTTATAAAAAATGTAAAACTGAAATATCACATTTACATAAGACTTGGCGCTCCGGTACCATTTGCTGTGCGGAAGCAGAAAGAACAGTCTATGACTTTAGGGCCTTCCTCCTACACCGCCTGATATAGAGGTCCTGGATGGCAGGAAGCTCAGCCCCAGTGATGTACTGGGCCGTATGAACCAGGAAGAGAAGCTGCTGCTTTCCCAACAGCTAATAGGGATCCTAATAAAATACCAAATACCCGCTGTAGTGCCTTGCGGTCGAATGCCCAGCCACTGGCATACCAAGCGCACAATAGTGTTGAACGCTGAGCTGTAGTAAATGAACAGCATTCTCACGTAGGTGTTATTTTTGTCCAGGTGGGAAAGGGCAGTGTGGAGTGCAATAGAGATTGTGTCATGTGTAGATCTGTTGGGGCGGTATGTGAATTGGAGTTGGTTCAGGGTGTCTGGGTTGATGATGTCGATGTGAACCATGATCAGCCTTTCAAAGCACTTAATGGCTACAGATGTAAGTGCTACTTGGCGGTAGTCATTTAGGCAGGTTATCTTGATGTTTTTGGGCACAGGGACTATGGTGGTCTGCTTGGAACATGTAGGCATTACAGACTGGGACAGGGAGAGGTTGAAAAGGACAGTGAAGACACTTGGTCAGCCAACTGGTCAGCGCATGCTCTGTGTACGCGTCCTAGTAGTCCGTCTGGCCCTGCGGCCTTGTGAATGTTAACCTGCTTGAAGGTCTTACTCACATCGGCTACGGAGAGCGTGATCACATAGTCGTCCGGAACAGTTGGTGCTCTCATGCATGGTTCAGTGTTGCTTGCGTCGAAGCGAGCAGTGCTGATGTTGCCTGTAATCCATGGCTTCTGGTTGGGATATGTACGTACGGTCACTGTAGGGATGACGTCATGGATGCACTTATTAATGAAGCCGGTGACTGATGTGGTATACACCTCAATGCCATCGGATGAATCCCGGAACATATTCCAGTCTGTGCTAGCGAAACAGTTCTGTAGCTCATCATTCGCTTCATTGGACTACTTCCATATTGAGCGCGTCACTGGTACTTCCTGTTTTAGTTTTTGCTTGTAAGCAGGATTCAAGAGGATCGTTTTATGGTCAGATTTGCCAAATGTAGGGAGAGGGAGAGTTTTGTACTCGTTTCTGTGTGGATTAAATGTGATGGAGAGGTTTTTTCCCCCTAGTTGCACGTGACATGCTGGTAGAAATGTCAGTTTTCCTGCATTAAAGTCCCCGGTCACTAGGACTGCTGACTCATTTTCTTGTTTGTTTATAGCCTTATACAGCTCGTTGAGTGCGGTCTTAATGCCAGCATCGGTTTCTGGTGGTAAATAGACAGTTACAAAGAATATAGATGAAAACTCTCTTGGTAAATAGTGTTGTCTACGGCTTAACATGAGGTACTCTAAGTTAGGCGGGCAAAACCTAGAGACTTCCTTAATTTTAGACATCGTGCACCAACTATTGTTGACGAAGAGACACATACCACCCCATCTGATCTTACCGGACACTGCTATTCTGTCTTGCTGATGCACGGAAAACCCAGCTTACTGTATATTATCCATGTTCTTGTTCCGCCACGACTCGGTGAAACATAGGATATTACAGATTTTAATGTCCTGTTGATAGTATAGCTCGAACGGAGCTCATCCAGTTTATTCTCCAGTGTTTGCACATTTGGCAGTAGAATGGAGGGTAAAGGCGGATTATCCACTAGCCGATGCAGTCTCGCTAGGCAACCGGCTCTTCGAACTCTGTAACAAGGACTCCTCTTCATACGAATGACGGGGATTTGGGCCTGGTCCGCGAGGAGCAGTGTATCCTTCGCGTCCGACTCATTAAAGAAAAAATCCTCTTCCAGTTTGAGGTGAGTAATCGCTGTTCTGATGTCCAGAAGCTACTTTTGGTCATAAAAAACGATGACGGAAACATTATGTACAAAAAAGGTTAACAGCGCAAACAGCGCAAAAAAACACAAAATAGCACAATTGGTCAGGAGCCCGTAAAACAGCAGTCACCCCCCTCCGGTGCCATTTTACCATCCATTATTTCCATGGCTGAATTCTCACATCACACATGGGTTGGATGACAAACAGATTAAAGCCAGCTCATCCCTCTATTTATTGCCATGGGAGACCTGCCTCCCTGCATAATGCTGAGGAATTATAAGTAGTATTTCCTCCATTGAGCCAACAGGTCCAGGCACAGTGCTGCTACAGTGCAGCCACCTTTCTCCCCCAGGGAGAGGGAGGGCTGCAGAGGGAATGCCACCCCTGTTCATTCCACTGTTCCACCCTTCTACCCTTCCTCCTTTCTTTATGAGGCATGTCACGGATCATAATGAGGCAGAACTTTCTCAAAGGATTTGAAAAAATACCAGAAAGGACAAACAAAATCCCTCTTCAGAGTGGAGGAGCTCAAGTTTCAAGTTTTATTTGTCACACGCACAAGTAGCAGTGAAATGCTTAACTTGCAAGCCCTACCCAACATTGCAGTATTCAATATAAAAAAGTACAACTAATAAGAAAATAAAGTCAGTGCCAGTACCAAATGTATTGAGGTAGATATGTACATGTAGGCATGGATCAGGAGAAAGTGACTGGTAGCAGGATAAATATTTATAATAGTGGTAAACAGTATGGCAGCAGCATAAGTAGTGGGTGTGTGTGTGTGTGTGTGTGTGTGTGTGTGTGGTGGTGAGTGGGCGTGTGAGTGTGTGAGTGTGTGCAAGAGTGTCAGTGTAGGCGTCATAGGTGGATATACATGTAAACAGGGCTGGAAAGTGACTGGTAGCAGGAATATATAAATAATATGGTCATATACCAAAGGTAATACAGTGCCTTCGGAAAGCATTCAGACCCCTTGACTTTTTCCACATTTTGTTACGCTACAGCCTTATTCTGAAATGTATTAAATATGTTTTTTTCCTCATCAATCTACACTTAATTCCCCATAATGACAAAGTGAAATCAGGTTTTAGAAATTTTTGCAAATGTATTAAATATAAAAAACAGAAACACCTTATTTACATAAATATTCAGACCCTTTGCTAGGAGACTCAAAATTGAGCTCAGGTGCATCCTGTTTCCATTGGTCATCGTTGAGATGTTTCAACAACTTGTTTAGTCCACCTGTGGTAAATTCAATTGATTGGACATGATTTGGAAAGGCACACACCTGTCTACATAAGGTCCCACAGTTGACAGTGCATGTCAGAGCAAAAACCAAACCATGAGGTCGAAGGAATTGTCCGTAGAGCTCCGAGACAGGATTGTGTCGAGAAACAGATCTGGGGAAGGTACCAAAAAATGTCTGCAGCATTGAATGTCCCCAAGAACACAGTGGCCTCCATCATTCTTAAATGGAAGTAGTTGGAACCACCGAGACTCTGGAGTTTGCCAAAAGGCACCTTAAGGACTCACAAACCAAGAGAATCAAGATCGTCTGGTCTGATGAAACCAAGATTGAACTCTTTTGCCTGAATGCCAAGCGTTATGTCTACAGGAAACTTGGCACCATCCCTACAGTGAAGCATGGTGGTGGCAGCATCATGCTTTGGGGATGTTTTTCAGCAGTAGGGACTGGGAGACTAGTCAGGATCGAGGGAAATATGAACGGAACATAGTACAGAGAGATCCTTGATGGAAACCTGCTCCAGACCGCTGAGGACCTCAGACTGGGGTGAAGGTTCACCTTCCAACATGACAACAATCCTGAGCACAGCCAAGACAATGCAGGAGTGGCTTCGGGAAAAGTCTCTGAATGTCCTTGAATGGCCCAGCCAGAGGCCGGACTTCAACCCGATCTAACATCTCTGGAGAGACCTGAAAACAGCTGTGCAGCGACACTCCCCATCCAACCTGACAGAGCTTGAGAGGATCTACAGAGAAGAATGGGAGAAACTCCCCCAAATTAAGGTGTGCCAAGCTTGTAGTGTCATACCCAAGAAGACTCTAGCCTGTAATCGGTGCCAAAGGTGCTTCAACAAAGTACTGAGTAAAGGGTCTGAATACTTATGTAAATGGGATATTTCTAAAAACCTGTTTTTGCTTTGTCATTACGGAGTACTGTGTGTAGATTGATGAAGAAAAAAAACTATTTAATCAATTTTAGAATTAGGCAATGACGCCACAAAATTTGGAAATGGTCAAGGGGTCTGAATACTTTCCGAATGCACTGTATATACATGTCAACAGGAGTAATAGTGACCAGTAGCAGGATAAATAGATGGATACTAACGGAAATATATACATCTAAACAGGAGTAATAGTGACCAGTAACAGGATAAATAGATACTAATGGTAATATATACATTTAAACAGGAGTAATAGTGACCAGAAACAGGATAAATAGATACTAATGGTAATATATACATTTAAACAGGAGTAATAGTGACCAGTAACAGGATAAATAGATAGATACTAATGGTAATATATAAATGTAAACAGGAGTAATAGTGACCAGTAACAGGATAAATATATAGATACTAATGGTAATATATACATGTAAACAGGAGTAATAGTGACCAGTAACAGGATAAATAGATACTAATAGTAATATATACATGTAAACAGGAGTAATAGTGACCAGTAACAGGATAAATAGATAGATACTAATGGTAATATATACATGTAAACAGGAGTAATAGTGACCAGTAACAGGATAAATAGATACTAATGGTAATATATATATGTAAACAGGAGTAATAGTGACCAGTAACAGGATAAATAGATACTAATGGTAATATATACATGTAAACAGGAGTAATAGTGACCAGTAACAGGATAAATAGATACTAATGGTAATATATACATGTAAACAGGAGTAATAGTGACCAGTAACAGGATAAATAGATATTAATGGTAATATATACATGTAAACAGCAGTAATAGTGACCAGTAACAGGATAAATAGATACTAATGGTAATATATACATGTAAACATGAGTAATAGTGACCAGTAACAGGATAAATAGATACTAATGGTAATATATACATGTAAACAGGAGTAATAG
The DNA here is from genome assembly GCF_901001165.1 of Salmo trutta. Taxonomy (NCBI): domain Eukaryota; kingdom Metazoa; phylum Chordata; class Actinopteri; order Salmoniformes; family Salmonidae; genus Salmo; species Salmo trutta. The sequence continues at coordinate 22,182,654 of NC_042969.1, read as the reverse complement.
TGACCAGTAACAGGATAAATAGATACTAATGGTAATATATACATGTAAACAGGAGTAATAGTGACCAGTAGCAGGATAAATAGATACTAATGGTAATATATACATGTAAACAGGAGTAATAGTGACCAGTAACAGGATAAATAGATACTAATGATAATATATACATGTAAACAGGAGTAATAATGACCAGTAACAGGATAAATAGATAGATACTAATGGTAATATATACATGTAAACAGGAGTAATAGTGACCAGTAGCAGGATAAATAGATACTAACGGTAATATATGCATGTAAACAGGAGTAATAGTGACCAGTAACAGGATAAATAGATACTAATGGTAATATATACATGTAAACAGGAGTAATAGTGACCAGTAACAGGATAAATAGATAGATACTAATGGAAATATATACATGTAAACAGGAGTAATAGTGACCAGTAACAGGATAAATAGATAGATACTAATGGTAATATATACATGTAAACAGGAGTAATAGTGACCAGTAACAGGATAAATAGATAGATACTAATGGTAATATATACATGTAAACAGGAGTAATAGTGACCAGTAACAGGATAAATAGATCCTAATGGTAATATATACATGTAAACAGGAGTAATGGTGACCAGTAACAGGATAAATAGATACTAATGGTAATATATACATGTAAACAGGAGTAATACTGACCAGAAACAGGATAAATTGATACTATTGGTAATATATACATCTAAACAGGAGTAATAGTGACCAGTAACAGGATAAATAGATAGACACTAATGGTAATATATACATGTAAACAGGAGTAATAGTGACCAGTAACAGGATAAATAGATACTAATGGTAATATATACATGTAAACAGGAGTAATAGTGACCAGTAACAGGATAAATAGATACTAATGGTAATATATATACATGTAAACAGGAGTAATAGTGACGAGTAACAGGATAAATATATAGATACTAATGGTAATATATACATGTAAACAGGAGTAATAGTGACCAGTAGCAGGATAAATAGATACTAATGATAATATATACATGTAAACAGGAGTAATGGTGACCAGTAGCAGGATAAATAGATATTAATGGTAATATATACATGTAAACAGGAGTAATAGTGACCAGTAACAGGATAAATAGATACTAATGGTAATATATACATGTAAACAGGAGTAATAGTGACCAGTAGCAGGATAAATAGATACTAATGATAATATATACATGTAAACAGGAGTAATAGTGACCAGTAGCAGGATAAATAGATAATAATGGTAATATATACATGTAAACAGGAGTCATGGTGACCAGAAACAGGATAAATAGATAGATACTAATGGTAATATATACATGTAAACAGGAGTAATAGTGACCAGTAGCAGGATAAATATATAGATACTAATGGTAATATATACATGTAAACAGGAGTAATAGTGACCAGTAACAGGAAAAATAGATACTAATGGTAATATATACATGTAAACAGGAGTAATAGTGACCAGTAACAGGATAAATAGATACTAATGGTAATATATACATGTAAACAGGAGTAATAGTGACCAGTAACAGGATAGATAGATACTAATGGTAATATATACATGTAAACAGGAGTAATAGTGACCAGTAACAGGATAAATAGATATTAATGGTAATATATACATGTAAACAGGAGTAATAGTGACGAGTAACAGGATAAATAGATACTAATGGTAATATATACATGTAAACAGGAGTAATAGTGACCAGTAGCAGGATAAATAAATAGATACTAATGGTAATATATACATGTAAACAGGAGTAATAGTGACCAGTAACAGGATAAATATATAGATACTAATGGTAATATATACATGTAAACAGGAGTAATAGTGACCAGTAGCAGGATAAATATATAGATACTAATGGTAATATATACATGTAAACAGGAGTAATAGTGACCAGTAACAGGATAAATAGATACTGATGGCAATATATACATGTAAACAGGAGTAATAGTGACCAGTAACAGGATAAATAGATACTAATGGTAATATATACATGTAAACAGGAGTAATAGTGACCAGTAACAGGATAAATATATAGATACTAATGGTAATATATGCATGTAAACAGGAGTAATAGTGACCAGTAACAGGATAAATAGATACTAATGGTAATATACACATGTAAACAGGAGTAATAGTGACCAGTAACAGGATAAATAGATACTGATGTTAATATATACATGTAAACAGGAGTAATAGTGACCAGTACCAGGATAAATAGATAGATACTAATGGTAATATATACATGTAAACAGGAGTAATAGTGACCAGTAGCAGGATAGATAGATACTAATGGTAATATATACATGTAAACAGGAGTAATAGTGACCAGTAACAGGATAAATAGATACTAATGGTAATATACACATGTAAACAGGAGTAATAGTGACCAGTAACAGGATAAATAGATACTAATGGTAATATATACATGTAAACAGGAGTAATAGTGACCAGTAACAGGATAAATAGATAGATACTAATGGTAATATATACATGTAAACAGGAGTAATAGTGACCAGTAACAGGATAAATAGATACTAATGGTAATATATACATGTAAACAGGAGTAATAGTGACCAGTAACAGGATAAATAGATGCTAATGGTAATATATACATGTAAACAGGAGTAATAGTGACCAGTAGCAGGATAAATAGATACTGATGGTAATATATACATGTAAACAGGAGTAATAGTGACCAGTAACAGGATAAATAGATACTATTGGTAATATATACATGTAAACAGGAGTAATAGTGACCAGTAGCAGGATAAATAGATACTAATGGTAATATATACATGTAAACAGGAGTAATAGTGACCAGTAGCAGGATAAATATATAGATACTAATGGTAATATATACATGTAAACAGGAGTAATAGTGACCAGTAACAGGATAAATAGATAGATACTAATGGTAATATATACATGTAAACAGGAGTAATAGTGACCAGTAACAGGATAAATAGATACTAATGGTAATATATACATGTAAACAGGAGTAATAGTGACCAGTAACAGGATAAATAGATACTAATGGTAATATATACATGTAAACAGGAGTAATAGTGACCAGTAACAGGATAAATAGATACTAATGGTAATATATACATGTAAACAGGAGTAATAGTGACCAGTAGCAGGAAAAATAGATAGATACTAATGGTAATATATACATGTAAACAGGAGTAATAGTGACCAGTAACAGGATAAATAGATACTAATGGTAATATATACATGTAAACAGGAGTAATAGTGACCAGTAACAGGATAAATAGATACTAATGGTAATATATACATCTAAACAGGAGTAATAGTGACCAGTAGCAGGATAAATATATAGATACTAATGGTAATATATACATGTAAACAGGAGTAATAGTGACCAGTAGCAGGATAAATAGATACTAATGGTAATATATACATGTAAACAGGAGTAATAGTGACCAGTAGCAGGATAAATAGATACTAATGGTAATATATACATGTAAACAGGAGTAATGGTGACCAGTAACAGGATAAATAGATACTAATGGTAATATATACATGTAAACAGGAGTAATAGTGACCAGTAGCAGGATAAATAGACACTAATGGTAATATATACATGAAAACAGGAGTAATAGTGACCAGTAACAGGATAAATAGATACTAATGATAATATATACATGTAAACAGGAGTAATAGTGACCAGTAACAGGATAAATAGATAGATGGTAATGGTAATATATACATGTTAACAGGAGTAATAGTGACCAGTAACAGGATAAATAGATACTGATGGCAATATATACATGTAAACAGGAGTAATAGTGACCAGTAACAGGATAAATAGATAGATACTAATGGTAATGTATACATGTAAACAGGAGTAATAGTGACCAGTAACAGGATAAATAGATATATACTAATGGTAATATATACATGTAAACAGGAGTAATAGTGACCAGTAACAGGATAAATATATAGATACTAATGGTAATATATACATGTAAACAGGAGTAATAGTGACCAGTAACAGGATAAATAGATACTAATGGTAATATACACATGTAAACAGGAGTAATAGTGACCAGTAACAGGATAAACAGATACTGATGGTAATATATACATGTACACAGGAGTAATAGTGACCAGTAGCAGGATAAATATATAGATACTAATGGTAATATATACATGTAAACAGGAGTAATAGTGACCAGTAACAGGATAAATAGATACTGATGGTAATATATACATGTAAACAGGAGTAATAGTGACCAGTACCAGGATAAATAGATAGATACTAATGGTAATATATACATGTAAACAGGAGTAATAGTGACCAGTAGCAGGATAGATAGATACTAATGGTAATATATACATGTAAACAGGAGTAATAGTGACCAGTAACAGGATAAATAGATACTAATGGTAATAAACACATGTAAACAGGATTAATAGTGACCAGTAACAGGATAAATAGATACTAATGGTAATATATACATGTAAACAGGAGTAATAGTGACCAGTAACAGGATAAATAGATAGATACTAATGGTAATATATACATGTAAACAGGAGTAATAGTGACCAGTAACAGGATAAATAGATACTAATGGTAATATATACATGTAAACAGGAGTAATAGTGACCAGTAACAGGATAAATAGATGCTAATGGTAATATATACATGTAAACAGGAGTAATAGTGACCAGTAACAGGATAAACAGATACTAATGGTAATATATACATGTAAACAGGAGTAATAGTGACCAGTAGCAGGATAAATAGATACTAATGGTAATATATACATGTAAACAGGAGTAATAGTGACCAGTAACAGGATAAATAGATACTAATGGTAATATATACATGTAAACAGGAGTAATAGTGACCAGTAGCAGGATAAATAAATAGATACTAATGGTAATATATACATGTAAACAGGAGTAATAGTGACCAGTAGCAGGATAAATAGATACTAATGGCAATATATACATGTAAACAGGAGTATTAGTGACCAGTAACAGGATAAATAGATACTAATGGTAATATATACATGTAAACAGGAGTAATAGTGACCAGTAACAGGATAAATAGATAGATACTAATGGTAATATATACATGTAAACAGGAGTAATAGTGACCAGTAACAGGATAAATAGATACTAATGGTAATATATACATGTAAACAGGAGTAATAGTGACCAGTAACAGGATAAATAGATACTAATGGTAATATATACATGTAAACAGGAGTAATAGTGACCAGTAACAGGATAAATAGATACTAATGGTAATATATACATGTAAACAGGAGTAATAGTGACCAGTAGCAGGAAAAATAGATAGATACTAATGGTAATATATACATGTAAACAGGAGTAATAGTGACCAGTAACAGGATAAATAGATACTAATGGTAATATATACATGTAAACAGGAGTAATAGTGACCAGTAACAGGATAAATAGATACTAATGGTAATATATACATCTAAACAGGAGTAATAGTGACCAGTAGCAGGATAAATATATAGATACTAATGGTAATATATACATGTAAACAGGAGTAATAGTGACCAGTAGCAGGATAAATAGATACTAATGATAATATATACATGTAAACAGGAGTAATAGTGACCAGTAGCAGGATAAATAGATACTAATGGTAATATATATACATGTAAACAGGAGTAATAGTGACCAGTAGCAGGATAAATAGATACTAATGGTAATATATACATGTAAACAGGAGTAATAGTGACCAGTAACAGGATAAATAGATAGATACTAATGGTAATATGTACATGTAAACAGGAGTAATAGTGACCAGTAACAGGATAAATAGATACTAATGGTAATATATACATGTAAACAGGAGTAATAGTGACCAGTAGCAGGATAAATAGATACTAATGGTAATATATACATGTAAACAGGAGTAATGGTGACCAGTAACAGGATAAATAGATACTAATGGTAATATATACATGTAAACAGGAGTAATAGTGACCAGTAACAGGATAAATAGATACTAATGATAATATATACATGTAAACAGGAGTAATAGTGACCAGTAACAGGATAAATAGATAGATGGTAATGGTAATATATACATGTAAACAGGAGTAATAGTGACCAGTAACAGGATAAATAGTTACTAATGGTAATATATACATGTAAACAGGAGTAATAGTGACTAGTAACAGGATAAATAGATTCTAATGGTAATATATACATGTAAACAGGAGTAATAGTGACCAGTAACAGGATAAATAGATACTAATGGTAATATATACATGTAAACAGGAGTAATAGTGACCAGTAACAGGATAAATAGATACTAACGGTAATATATACATGTAAACAGGAGTAATAGTGACCAGTAACAGGATAAATAGACAGATACTAATGGTAATGTATACATGTAAACAGGAGTAATAGTGACCAGTAGCAGGATAGATAGATACTAATGGTAATATATACATGTAAACAGGAGTAATAGTGACCAGTAACAGGATAAATAGATACTAATGGTAATATACACATGTAAACAGGAGTAATAGTGACCAGTAACAGGATAAATAGATACTAATGGTAATATATACATGTAAACAGGAGTAATAGTGACCAGTAACAGGATAAATAGATAGATACTAATGGTAATATATACATGTAAACAGGAGTAATAGTGACCAGTAACAGGATAAATAGATACTAATGGTAATATATACATGTAAACAGGAGTAATAGTGACCAGTAACAGGATAAATAGATGCTAATGGTAATATATACATGTAAACAGGAGTAATAGTGACCAGTAGCAGGATAAATAAATAGATACTAATGGTAATATATACATGTAAACAGGAGTAATAGTGACCAGTAGCAGGATAAATAGATACTAAAGGCAATATATACATGTAAACAGGAGTAATAGTGACCAGTAACAGGATAAATAGATACTAATGGTAATATATACATGTAAACAGGAGTAATAGTGACCAGTAACAGGATAAATAGATAGATACTAATGGTAATATATACATGTAAACAGGAGTAATAGTGACCAGTAACAGGATAAATAGATACTAATGGTAATATATACATGTAAACAGGAGTAATAGTGACCAGTAACAGGATAAATAGATACTAATGGTAATATATACATGTAAACAGGAGTAATAGTGACCAGTAACAGGATAAATAGATACTAATGGTAATATATACATGTAAACAGAAGTAATAGTGACCAGTAGCAGGAAAAATAGATAGATACTAATGGTAATATATACATGTAAACAGGAGTAATAGTGACCAGTAACAGGATAAATAGATACTAATGGTAATATATACATGTAAACAGGAGTAATAGTGACCAGTAGCAGGATAAATAGATACTAATGGTAATATATCCATGTAAACAGGAGTAATAGTAACCAGTAACAGGATAAATAGATAGATTCTAATGGTAATATGTACATGTAAACAGGAGTAATAGTGACCAGTAACAGGATAAATAGATACTAATGGTAATATATACATGTAAACAGGAGTAATAGTGACCAGTAGCAGGATAAATAGATACTAATGGTAATATATACATGTAAACAGGAGTAATGGTGACCAGTAACAGGATAAATAGATACTAATGGTAATATATACATGTAAACAGGAGTAATAGTGACCAGTAACAGGATAAATAGATACTAATGGTAATATATACATGTAAACAGGAGTAATAGTGACCAGTAGCAGGATAAATAAATAGATACTAATGGTAATATATACATGTAAACAGGAGTAATAGTGACCAGTAGCAGGATAAATAGATACTAATGGCAATATATACATGTAAACAGGAGTATTAGTGACCAGTAACAGGATAAATAGATACTAATGGTAATATATACATGTAAACAGGAGTAATAGTGACCAGTAACAGGATAAATAGATAGATACTAATGGTAATATATACATGTAAACAGGAGTAATAGTGACCAGTAACAGGATAAATAGATACTAATGGTAATATATACATGTAAACAGGAGTAATAGTGACCAGTAACAGGATAAATAGATACTAATGGTAATATATACATGTAAACAGGAGTAATAGTGACCAGTAACAGGATAAATAGATACTAATGGTAATATATACATGTAAACAGGAGTAATAGTGACCAGTAGCAGGAAAAATAGATAGATACTAATGGTAATATATACATGTAAACAGGAGTAATAGTGACCAGTAACAGGATAAATAGATACTAATGGTAATATATACATGTAAACAGGAGTAATAGTGACCAGTAACAGGATAAATAGATACTAATGGTAATATATACATCTAAACAGGAGTAATAGTGACCAGTAGCAGGATAAATATATAGATACTAATGGTAATATATACATGTAAACAGGAGTAATAGTGACCAGTAGCAGGATAAATAGATACTAATGATAATATATACATGTAAACAGGAGTAATAGTGACCAGTAGCAGGATAAATAGATACTAATGGTAATATATATACATGTAAACAGGAGTAATAGTGACCAGTAGCAGGATAAATAGATACTAATGGTAATATATACATGTAAACAGGAGTAATAGTGACCAGTAACAGGATAAATAGATAGATACTAATGGTAATATGTACATGTAAACAGGAGTAATAGTGACCAGTAACAGGATAAATAGATACTAATGGTAATATATACATGTAAACAGGAGTAATAGTGACCAGTAGCAGGATAAATAGATACTAATGGTAATATATACATGTAAACAGGAGTAATGGTGACCAGTAACAGGATAAATAGATACTAATGGTAATATATACATGTAAACAGGAGTAATAGTGACCAGTAACAGGATAAATAGATACTAATGATAATATATACATGTAAACAGGAGTAATAGTGACCAGTAACAGGATAAATAGATAGATGGTAATGGTAATATATACATGTAAACAGGAGTAATAGTGACCAGTAACAGGATAAATAGTTACTAATGGTAATATATACATGTAAACAGGAGTAATAGTGACTAGTAACAGGATAAATAGATTCTAATGGTAATATATACATGTAAACAGGAGTAATAGTGACCAGTAACAGGATAAATAGATACTAATGGTAATATATACATGTAAACAGGAGTAATAGTGACCAGTAACAGGATAAATAGATACTAACGGTAATATATACATGTAAACAGGAGTAATAGTGACCAGTAACAGGATAAATAGACAGATACTAATGGTAATGTATACATGTAAACAGGAGTAATAGTGACCAGTAGCAGGATAGATAGATACTAATGGTAATATATACATGTAAACAGGAGTAATAGTGACCAGTAACAGGATAAATAGATACTAATGGTAATATACACATGTAAACAGGAGTAATAGTGACCAGTAACAGGATAAATAGATACTAATGGTAATATATACATGTAAACAGGAGTAATAGTGACCAGTAACAGGATAAATAGATAGATACTAATGGTAATATATACATGTAAACAGGAGTAATAGTGACCAGTAACAGGATAAATAGATACTAATGGTAATATATACATGTAAACAGGAGTAATAGTGACCAGTAACAGGATAAATAGATGCTAATGGTAATATATACATGTAAACAGGAGTAATAGTGACCAGTAGCAGGATAAATAAATAGATACTAATGGTAATATATACATGTAAACAGGAGTAATAGTGACCAGTAGCAGGATAAATAGATACTAAAGGCAATATATACATGTAAACAGGAGTAATAGTGACCAGTAACAGGATAAATAGATACTAATGGTAATATATACATGTAAACAGGAGTAATAGTGACCAGTAACAGGATAAATAGATAGATACTAATGGTAATATATACATGTAAACAGGAGTAATAGTGACCAGTAACAGGATAAATAGATACTAATGGTAATATATACATGTAAACAGGAGTAATAGTGACCAGTAACAGGATAAATAGATACTAATGGTAATATATACATGTAAACAGGAGTAATAGTGACCAGTAACAGGATAAATAGATACTAATGGTAATATATACATGTAAACAGAAGTAATAGTGACCAGTAGCAGGAAAAATAGATAGATACTAATGGTAATATATACATGTAAACAGGAGTAATAGTGACCAGTAACAGGATAAATAGATACTAATGGTAATATATACATGTAAACAGGAGTAATAGTGACCAGTAGCAGGATAAATAGATACTAATGGTAATATATCCATGTAAACAGGAGTAATAGTAACCAGTAACAGGATAAATAGATAGATTCTAATGGTAATATGTACATGTAAACAGGAGTAATAGTGACCAGTAACAGGATAAATAGATACTAATGGTAATATATACATGTAAACAGGAGTAATAGTGACCAGTAGCAGGATAAATAGATACTAATGGTAATATATACATGTAAACAGGAGTAATGGTGACCAGTAACAGGATAAATAGATACTAATGGTAATATATACATGTAAACAGGAGTAATAGTGACCAGTAACAGGATAAATAGATACTAATGATAATATATACATGTAAACAGGAGTAATAGTGACCAGTAACAGGATAAATAGATAGATGGTAATGGTAATATATACATGTAAACAGGAGTAATAGTGACCAGTAACAGGATAAATAGATACTAATGGTAATATATACATGTAAACAGGAGTAATAGTGACTAGTAACAGGATAAATAGATTCTAATGGTAATATATACATGTAAACAGGAGTAATAGTGACCAGTAACAGGATAAATAGATACTAATGGTAATATATACATGTAAACAGGAGTAATAGTGACCAGTAACAGGATAAATAGATACTAACGGTAATATATACATGTAAACAGGAGTAATAGTGACCAGTAACAGGATAAATAGACAGATACTAATGGTAATGTATACATGTAAACAGGAGTAATAGTGACCAGTAGCAGGATAAATAGATACTAATGGTAATATATACATGTAAACAGGAGTAATAGTGACCAGTAGCAGGATAAATAGATACTAATGGTAATCTATACATGTAAACAGGAGTAATAGTGACCAGTAACAGGATAAATAGATACTAATGGTAATATATACATGTAAACAGGAGTAATGGTGACCAGTAACAGGATAAATAGATACTAATGGTAATATATACATGTAAACAGGAGTAATAGTGACCAGTAACAGGATAAATAGATACTAATGGTAATATATACATGTAAACAGGAGTAATAGTGACCAGTAACAGGATAAATAGATACTAATGGTAATACATACGTGTAAACAGGAGTAATAGTGACCAGTAACAGGATAAATAGATACTAATGGTAATATATACATGTAAACAGGAGTAATAGTGACCAGTAGCAGGATAAATAGATACTAATGGTAATATATACATGTAAACAGGAGTAATAGTGACCAGTAACAGGATAAATAGATACTAATGGTAATATATATACATGTAAACAGGAGTAATAGTGACCAGTAGCAGGATAAATAGATACTAATGGTAATATATACATGTAAACAGGAGTAATAGTGACCAGTAACAGGATAAATAGATACTAATGGTAATATATACATGTAAACAGGAGTAATAGTGACCAGTAGCAGGATAGATAGATACTAATGGTAATATATACATGTAAACAGGAGTAATAGTGACCAGTAGCAGGATAAATAGATACTAATGGTAATATATACATGTAAACAGGAGTAATAGTGACCAGTAACAGGATAAACAGATACTGATGGTAATATATACATGTAAACAGGAGTAATAGTGACCAGTAACAGGATAAACAGATACTGATGGTAATATATACATGTAAACAGGAGTAACAGTGACCAGTACCAGGATAAATAGATAGATACTAATGGTAATATATACATGTAAACAGGAGTAATAGTGACCAGTAGCAGGATAGATAGATACTAATGGTAATATATACATGTTAACAGGAGTAATAGTGACCAGTAACAGGATAAATAGATACTAATGGTAATATACACATGTAAACAGGAGTAATAGTGACCAGTAACAGGATAAATAGATACTAATGGTAATATATACATGTAAACAGGAGTAATAGTGACCAGTAACAGGATAAATAGATAGATACTAATGGTAATATATACATGTAAACAGGAGTAATAGTGACCAGTAACAGGATAAATAGATACTAATGGTAATATATACATGTAAACAGGAGTAATAGTGACCAGTAACAGGATAAATAGATGCTAATGGTAATATATACATGTAAACAGGAGTAATAGTGACCAGTAACAGGATAAACAGATACTAATGGTAATATATACATGTAAACAGGAGTAATAGTGACCAGTAGCAGGATAAATAGATACTAATGGTAATATATACATGTAAACAGGAGTAATAGTGACCAGTAACAGGATAAATAGATACTAATGGTAATATATACATGTAAACAGGAGTAATAGTGACCAGTAGCAGGATAAATAAATAGATACTAATGGTAATATATACATGTAAACAGGAGTAATAGTGACCAGTAGCAGGATAAATAGATACTAATGGCAATATATACATGTAAACAGGAGTAATAGTGACCAGTAACAGGATAAATAGATACTAATGGTAATATATACATGTAAACAGGAGTAATAGTGACCAGTAACAGGATAAATAGATAGATACTAATGGTAATATATACATGTAAACAGGAGTAATAGTGACCAGTAACAGGATAAATAGATACTAATGGTAATATATACATGTAAACAGGAGTAATAGTGACCAGTAACAGGATAAATAGATACTAATGGTAATATATACATGTAAACAGGAGTAATAGTGACCAGTAACAGGATAAATAGATACTAATGGTAATATATACATGTAAACAGGAGTAATAGTGACCAGTAGCAGGAAAAATAGATAGATACTAATGGTAATATATACATGTAAACAGGAGTAATAGTGACCAGTAACAGGATAAATAGATACTAATGGTAATATATACATGTAAACAGGAGTAATAGTGACCAGTAACAGGATAAATAGATACTAATGGTAATATATACATCTAAACAGGAGTAATAGTGACCAGTAGCAGGATAAATATATAGATACTAATGGTAATATATACATGTAAACAGGAGTAATAGTGACCAGTAGCAGGATAAATAGATACTAATGATAATATATACATGTAAACAGGAGTAATAGTGACCAGTAGCAGGATAAATAGATACTAATGGTAATATATATACATGTAAACAGGAGTAATAGTGACCAGTAGCAGGATAAATAGATACTAATGGTAATATATACATGTAAACAGGAGTAATAGTGACCAGTAACAGGATAAATAGATAGATACTAATGGTAATATGTACATGTAAACAGGAGTAATAGTGACCAGTAACAGGATAAATAGATACTAATGGTAATATATACATGTAAACAGGAGTAATAGTGACCAGTAGCAGGATAAATAGATACTAATGGTAATATATACATGTAAACAGGAGTAATGGTGACCAGTAACAGGATAAATAGATACTAATGGTAATATATACATGTAAACAGGAGTAATCGTGACCAGTAACAGGATAAATAGATACTAATGATAATATATACATGTAAACAGGAGTAATAGTGACCAGTAACAGGATAAATAGATAGATGGTAATGGTAATATATACATGTAAACAGGAGTAATAGTGACCAGTAACAGGATAAATAGTTACTAATGGTAATATATACATGTAAACAGGAGTAATAGTGACTAGTAACAGGATAAATAGATTCTAATGGTAATATATACATGTAAACAGGAGTAATAGTGACCAGTAACAGGATAAATAGATACTAATGGTAATATATACATGTAAACAGGAGTAATAGTGACCAGTAACAGGATAAATAGATACTAACGGTAATATATACATGTAAACAGGAGTAATAGTGACCAGTAACAGGATAAATAGACAGATACTAATGGTAATGTATACATGTAAACAGGAGTAATAGTGACCAGTAGCAGGATAGATAGATACTAATGGTAATATATACATGTAAACAGGAGTAATAGTGACCAGTAACAGGATAAATAGATACTAATGGTAATATACACATGTAAACAGGAGTAATAGTGACCAGTAACAGGATAAATAGATACTAATGGTAATATATACATGTAAACAGGAGTAATAGTGACCAGTAACAGGATAAATAGATAGATACTAATGGTAATATATACATGTAAACAGGAGTAATAGTGACCAGTAACAGGATAAATAGATACTAATGGTAATATATACATGTAAACAGGAGTAATAGTGACCAGTAACAGGATAAATAGATGCTAATGGTAATATATACATGTAAACAGGAGTAATAGTGACCAGTAGCAGGATAAATAAATAGATACTAATGGTAAGATATACATGTAAACAGGAGTAATAGTGACCAGTAGCAGGATAAATAGATACTAATGGCAATATATACATGTAAACAGGAGTAATAGTGACCAGTAACAGGATAAATAGATACTAATGGTAATATATACATGTAAACAGGAGTAATAGTGACCAGTAGCAGGATAAATAAATAGATACTAATGGTAATATATACATGTAAACAGGAGTAATAGTGACCAGTAGCAGGATAAATAGATACTAATGGCAATATATACATGTAAACAGGAGTAATAGTGACCAGTAACAGGATAAATAGATACTAATGGTAATATATACATGTAAACAGGAGTAATAGTGACCAGTAACAGGATAAATAGATAGATACTAATGGTAATATATACATGTAAACAGGAGTAATAGTGACCAGTAACAGGATAAATAGATACTAATGGTAATATATACATGTAAACAGGAGTAATAGTGACCAGTAACAGGATAAATAGATACTAATGGTAATATATACATGTAAACAGGAGTAATAGTGACCAGTAACAGGATAAATAGATACTAATGGTAATATATACATGTAAACAGGAGTAATAGTGACCAGTAGCAGGAAAAATAGATAGATACTAATGGTAATATATACATGTAAACAGGAGTAATAGTGACCAGTAACAGGATAAATAGATACTAATGGTAATATATACATGTAAACAGGAGTAATAGTGACCAGTAACAGGATAAATAGATACTAATGGTAATATATACATCTAAACAGGAGTAATAGTGACCAGTAGCAGGATAAATATATAGATACTAATGGTAATATATACATGTAAACAGGAGTAATAGTGACCAGTAGCAGGATAAATAGATACTAATGATAATATATACATGTAAACAGGAGTAATAGTGACCAGTAGCAGGATAAATAGATACTAATGGTAATATATATACATGTAAACAGGAGTAATAGTGACCAGTAGCAGGATAAATAGATACTAATGGTAATATATACATGTAAACAGGAGTAATAGTGACCAGTAACAGGATAAATAGATAGATACTAATGGTAATATGTACATGTAAACAGGAGTAATAGTGACCAGTAACAGGATAAATAGATACTAATGGTAATATATACATGTAAACAGGAGTAATAGTGACCAGTAGCAGGATAAATAGATACTAATGGTAATATATACATGTAAACAGGAGTAATAGTGACCAGTAACAGGATAAATAGATACTAATGGTAATATATACATGTAAACAGGAGTAATAGTGACCAGTAACAGGATAAATAGATACTAATGATAATATATACATGTAAACAGGAGTAATAGTGACCAGTAACAGGATAAATAGATAGATGGTAATGGTAATATATACATGTAAACAGGAGTAATAGTGACCAGTAACAGGATAAATAGTTACTAATGGTAATATATACATGTAAACAGGAGTAATAGTGACTAGTAACAGGATAAATAGATTCTAATGGTAATATATACATGTAAACAGGAGTAATAGTGACCAGTAACAGGATAAATAGATACTAATGGTAATATATACATGTAAACAGGAGTAATAGTGACCAGTAACAGGATAAATAGATACTAACGGTAATATATACATGTAAACAGGAGTAATAGTGACCAGTAACAGGATAAATAGACAGATACTAATGGTAATGTATACATTTAAACAGGAGTAATAGTGACCAGTAGCAGGATAGATAGATACTAATGGTAATATATACATGTAAACAGGAGTAATAGTGACCAGTAACAGGATAAATAGATACTAATGGTAATATACACATGTAAACAGGAGTAATAGTGACCAGTAACAGGATAAATAGATACTAATGGTAATATATACATGTAAACAGGAGTAATAGTGACCAGTAACAGGATAAATAGATAGATACTAATGGTAATATATACATGTAAACAGGAGTAATAGTGACCAGTAACAGGATAAATAGATACTAATGGTAATATATACATGTAAACAGGAGTAATAGTGACCAGTAACAGGATAAATAGATGCTAATGGTAATATATACATGTAAACAGGAGTAATAGTGACCAGTAGCAGGATAAATAAATAGATACTAATGGTAATATATACATGTAAACAGGAGTAATAGTGACCAGTAGCAGGATAAATAGATACTAATGGCAATATATACATGTAAACAGGAGTAATAGTGACCAGTAACAGGATAAATAGATACTAATGGTAATATATACATGTAAACAGGAGTAATAGTGACCAGTAACAGGATAAATAGATAGATACTAATGGTAATATATACATGTAAACAGGAGTAATAGTGACCAGTAACAGGATAAATTGATACTAATGGTAATATATACATGTAAACAGGAGTAATAGTGACCAGTAACAGGATAAATAGATACTAATGGTAATATATACATGTAAACAGGAGTAATAGTGACCAGTAACAGGATAAATAGATACTAATGGTAATATATACATGTAAACAGGAGTAATAGTGACCAGTAGCAGGAAAAATAGATAGATACTAATGGTAATATATACATGTAAACAGGAGTAATAGTGACCAGTAACAGGATAAATAGATACTAATGGTAATATATACATGTAAACAGGAGTAATAGTGACCAGTAGCAGGATAAATAGATACTAATGGTAATATATACATGTAAACAGGAGTAATAGTGACCAGTAACAGGATAAATAGATAGATACTAATGGTAATATGT
The DNA here is from genome assembly GCF_901001165.1 of Salmo trutta. Lineage (NCBI taxonomy): Eukaryota > Metazoa > Chordata > Actinopteri > Salmoniformes > Salmonidae > Salmo > Salmo trutta. Next base: position 22,165,409 of record NC_042969.1, on the reverse strand, counting down.
ACATGTAAACAGGAGTAATAGTGACCAGTAACAGGATAAATAGATACTAATGGTAATATATACATGTAAACAGGAGTAATAGTGACCAGTAGCAGGATAAATAGATACTAATGGTAATATATACATGTAAACAGGAGTAATGGTGACCAGTAACAGGATAAATAGATACTAATGGTAATATATACATGTAAACAGGAGTAATAGTGACCAGTAACAGGATAAATAGATACTAATGATAATATATACATGTAAACAGGAGTAATAGTGACCAGTAACAGGATAAATAGATAGATGGTAATGGTAATATATACATGTAAACAGGAGTAATAGTGACCAGTAACAGGATAAATAGATACTAATGGTAATATATACATGTAAACAGGAGTAATAGTGACTAGTAACAGGATAAATAGATTCTAATGGTAATATATACATGTAAACAGGAGTAATAGTGACCAGTAACAGGATAAATAGATACTAATGGTAATATATACATGTAAACAGGAGTAATAGTGACCAGTAACAGGATAAATAGATACTAACGGTAATATATACATGTAAACAGGAGTAATAGTGACCAGTAACAGGATAAATAGACAGATACTAATGGTAATGTATACATGTAAACAGGAGTAATAGTGACCAGTAGCAGGATAAATAGATACTAATGGTAATATATACATGTAAACAGGAGTAATAGTGACCAGTAGCAGGATAAATAGATACTAATGGTAATCTATACATGTAAACAGGAGTAATAGTGACCAGTAACAGGATAAATAGATAGATACTAATGGTAATATATACATGTAAACAGGAGTAATAGTGACCAGTAACAGGATAAATAGATACTAATGGTAATATATACATGTAAACAGGAGTAATAGTGACCAGTAGCAGGATAAATAGATACTAATGGTAATATATACATGTAAACAGGAGTAATGGTGACCAGTAACAGGATAAATAGATACTAATGGTAATATATACATGTAAACAGGAGTAATAGTGACCAGTAACAGGATAAATAGATACTAATGGTAATATATACATGTAAACAGGAGTAATAGTGACCAGTAACAGGATAAATAGATACTAATGGTAATACATATGTGTAAACAGGAGTAATAGTGACCAGTAACAGGATAAATAGATACTAATGGTAATATATACATGTAAACAGGAGTAATAGTGACCAGTAGCAGGATAAATAGATACTAATGGTAATATATACATGTAAACAGGAGTAATAGTGACCAGTAACAGGATAAATAGATACTAATGGTAATATATACATGTAAACAGGAGTAATAGTGACCAGTAACAGGATAAATAGATACTAATGGTAATATATACATGTAAACAGGAGTAATAGTGACCAGTAGCAGGATAAATAGATAGATACTAATGGTAATATATACATGTAAACAGGAGTAATTGTGACCAGTAGCAGGATAAATAGATACTATTGGTAATGGAAATCAATAATCAATGAACAGCACCATAGTGGTGGTAATAAATCTAATCAATAATCATTTTAGCAGCAACGTAGGTGTGAGGGGGAGCCGTAGTTGTTATCCTTTTAACAGTCTTATGGCCGGGGGATAGAAGCTGTTTAGGAGTATGCTGATCTGAGCCTTGATGAACCGGTACCGCCTGCCAGACGGGAGCTCGGGGTAAAGACTCCCATGGAAAGCTTTACTCTTTTGTAATTAACATGCAGAAGTCAAAGACTTCAAACAGCCATTTAAGCCGGGGTATTATTAGTTATTATTGGCATTAATCCGTGACTATTTCCTTGCACTGCATATCTGTTACTGCTTTAAATCCCTATTTCCCTCGGCCTAGTTTATCAGCCCTGATAATAATTGGACCTCTGTATTTTTATCCACTTTGTTGCTACACCTGCCTTGGTTTTTGGATTTGATCTTCTTACTAGGTTTTCTCTTTCATCACGGTGACTGACCACTATCTAACTGTTTACAGTATCAAAGCCAACATGCTAGAAGTGGGGAGATAAAGCCAGCTAGAAAAAACAGTCTAACGAACACAAACATTTTTGATTATCTCTGACCTTGATCACACACAGTTTAATTATAATTATTCCCCTCCATCACAGATTTACTGATGACGCAACACAATAAGAAGTATCTAATTGCTCTTCCTGTGATTCAGAAATAGAAAGCAGCCTGGCAACCAAAGCTCAATGTTTATCCCAACACAAATTATAATCTGTGGTTAGTGTCAGTGTAGGCTTTTTGGTAGAATAACAGCTGTGGTGGATGGCACCATCTATTGGTCAATAATGATACCATATCACACTGTAAAAACAGTCCATTTTTGGATTTAACTAGGCAAGTCAGTCAAGAACAAATTCTTATTTACAATGCCTGCCTACCCCAGCAAACACTGGGCCAATCGTGTGCTACCCTATGGTGACTACCAATCACAGCCAGATGTAGCCTGGATTCAAACCAGCGACTGTAGTGACACCTCTTGCACTGAAATGCAGGGCCTTAGACCGCTGCGCCACTCGGGAGCCCTTCAGCAAAAGCAGCAACTGCACTTGTGTTCTCCAGACCTCTCCTCGACTAGGCTACCCCCAAGCCAGTTACCCCCAAGCCAGTTACTTTATGTATTCCAGAACTAGCACTGCTGATTCAACTAATGAAGGGCTTGATAATTAGGTGACCATTAGAATCAGCTGTGCTAGTTCTGGGATACATCAAAGACATGGACTGGCTGGTGTACTCCAGGAGATGTTTGGGAAGAACTAGACTAAACAGAAACAGATTGAAATGGTGGAAAATATACAAAATAAACAGAAAACAACATATGCCCTTCCTGTGATTTCATGATCTATTAGGTAGTAGAGTTCAAGCTGTGTGAATAGAGTTCAAGCTGTGTGAATAGAGTTCAAGCTGTGTGAATAGAGTTCAAGCTGTGTGAATAGAGTTCAAGCTGTGTGAATAGAGTTCAAGCTGTGTGAATAGAGTTCAAGCTGTGTGAATAGAGTTCAAGCTGTGTGAATAGCCAAAGCTCCCAAATAAGTCCTTAAAGGACTCGCTAGATGATTATTGTCACTGATGCAGGGGAAAGCCTTGCACCCCGAGGCCCACCATCGATTTCAAATACAGATGATTTCCTCTTGAAGTGGATTCTTTTTGTAAATATTTACAGTTTGATTAAATAGAAATGTAGACACAGGGAAGTTGAAGCCTTTTCTAAACAAGGACATCTTTCCTAGGGACTTTCACAATATTGTACAAACATTAGTCTACTTAGAGCATTTCTACAATGTCCACAGCATGCAGTGTAAGCCAGTCCTACAGCACATTAACTCAAACACAGAGACTCGTTTCACTGTAGTTTTAATTTCAACATTCAACATAATTATTCATCACTCACAAGTTCATGTTTTACCAGAAATAAATTCTATGTCTGGAGAACGTAACTTATATTATGGCCAACATAATACTCATTATTATTATGAATACAAGGCATCTCACAACAGATCATTTACATTGTAGAGCCTACACGTTCCATACATACAGAAGCATTCAATGTCATGTTTTGAGGCATGGTGGTATTGGAGTAGTTAGGGTGGGGGACTGGGGGTAAGGGGAGTACTGAACTTGATCACTGACAAACTCTCAATTGAGGTATATTTGGTAACACTTTATTTGAAATGTACTGTACATTACAGCAGTGTCCTGATGTACTATAATCAAATCAAAATGAACAAAGTGTTACTGGATATATTCTGACTGACAGGGGGACGACTGTGATGAGACCTCACATCCTGTGATGACTTCATGGGCTTCATATCAATCCGGTACTAATGGGCTTCATCAATAGTGTTAGTAGTAACGGACGGTTATGATTCGAGTCCAACAAAGACTTCCCAGGCCAGGTGTTATAAAGTCCTTTTCCAACTGAGCAGTGACCACACAGACACATCAGCAACACCTTACCTTGCCGATGATACCTGGACACCAGGACAAACTTCATGAGTTTGTCATAGAAATAGAATCCATAGAAATAGAATACCTTCTATTATTAAAATATGCAGGATTCTAGGATCCTATTTCTATGGTGGAACCACCGTATATTGGCAGGGCCTTCCGTCGCCGTATCATAAACAAAGTTCACATTCTGCCTCAGACTCTCTGTGTCTGTCATGCAACCATGTAAGAAACACAGAGAAACACACAGTACAGAATTTCAGGAGAACTTCACTGGCTGACAGGAAACTGTAGAAGCCATCTTGGCCCGTTGTACTGTAGAATCTCTCATATGGAACACCAAACAAATACAAATCAGTAACAATGTAAAAGGTTTTCCTATGGCACAAAGTATAAATCACTGTTTGTAAGCTCTGTGGATAAGAGTTCATATCCTTTAGCGTGAGCTCAGCTAGCTTGGTGGTGGGGAAGGTCCGTTATAAAGCTGGGAAACAAAGTGGGACAGTTCCTTGTTTGCCTCCTTCATAGCTGAAGGTCAGGAAAAAGACTGCCTTCCTCGTTTTTATGTCTGGGGAGATGTAGCACCATCTTCTCCTTCTCTTCGCAGCCTTTTTGTACAATTGCTTCCTCAGCTTCTCGCTCCACATTTAAAGTGTCCAAAGTCTCCCCCATCATATCAACATGTACAATCACATGCAATAATACACTGGGCAAATAAAAACTATGGGCTAGGTTATACATTTATATAGATTTATACATATAAATTCATATACTTTCAGGAATGTTAATCTGTTTTGTTGTTTTTTTTTTTAGGTACAAAATAACTTCATATGACACAATAATATAAAACAGAAAAAAATGATCAAGTCTCTTCTTTAAAAAAAAATCCATTAATAAAAATAAGTTCTATGTTTTATTTTACAATATATTTAATTTTTGGTCTCTGGCAGCAGGTCCTTTACTTAGTTTGTGGCTGTTTCCATGGCGATAGCTGGATATTACAATGGGCACTTGGCACAGCCACACTCCAGGGTGATTTCAATCTCCTCAGAGAACGAGCTCCCGTCGGTGCACTTGAAGACCACTTTCCGCCTCCGGGTCTTAGATGGGGCGCAGCAGAGGCCTCCGTCACAGGCGCGGGGACACTCCACCCGGGGGATTTTACTGGTGGAGGTGCACGTGTTCATGGGCTGCTGGCGCTTCAGCAGCTCACGCACCGCCTCTCCCTGGCACGTCACATCTAAAAGAGGTCAATGGGAGAGCTTCACAGTAACTTATTTCACTCTGACATGGACGATTTCAGATTCTATAGCCTATTATTATTATTATGGACCTCTGATAGTCAAGTTTCTGTATGCAGTAGAATGTCCTTACAGAAACAGTTTCTCAATGTTGGAAACCACTTAGGTGTGTGTGTGTCTATTCCTCTCACCTGTGACACAGGCAGGGCCACTGCCTGGCTGGCAGTGGCAGGAGGGCTCCCCACTCCCTGGGACCCTACACTCCCCATGTCTACACTGGTGTCCCCTACAGGCTTGGGGCTCCTCTCTCCTGTCACAGTACTGCCCTGTGTAGCCCTCAGCACACTGACAACTGTAAGATGATGCCTTAGGCACACACAGCCCATGGATACACCTGGAACAAAGAGGTTTACAGTTCATGTGAGGAATGGTAATTGATGTGTGTTTAATAATTCATCCACGTTGAGTACATATTATTCATATTTTATAACATTATTAAACATGAGCAGGTGTAAAAGCATGAGTCCATTTGTATGCTTGCAAATGTACTAATGTGTTGAGGATGAGGTTCATTATGGATTATCAGTTATGATTAAAGGCCTATATTGAGGTGTCTTGGATATGTAACTGTTAGACAGGCCGTACCTGCTGCTCTGACAGGGGCAGTCTGATATGTAGCTGTTAGACAGGCCGTACCTGCTGCTCTGACAGGGGCAGTCTGATATGTAGCTGTTAGACAGGCCGTACCTGCTGCTCTGACAGGGGCAGTCTGATATGTAGCTGTTAGACAGGCCGTACCTGCTGCTCTGACAGGGGCTGGGGGCGGTCTTCTGATGACAGAGGGATCCGCTGTGGCTGGGTGGGCACTCGCAGGACACACCCGTCTCCCCCCTCTGTCTGCAGGCGCCCTGGGCACACACACTGCAGGAGTGGCAGCCTGGCAGGATGCCTTCCACTCTGCGTGGCGCTGCCCCCAGATCCTGGAGCTCTCCGTTGATCCTTACATTGTGGATGCAGCCGTTGAAGGCCTGGGGGCTGCGGTCGGGACCTGAACGCAGGCCTGATGCCACCACCGCTGAGGGTATGCCTGGAGGGGAGGAGGAGGGGGAGGAGGGGAGGGGGTATTATCATTCTGACATTCTGGTTTGCTGACCTGACATTTCATCGGTACATCAGTTTCAATGTGTAAAGAAAATATCTGTAGGTATGCACAGTGCAGATTGTTCTGTGTGTTTTTAAGGAGTAATGGGTCCTTTCAGGTATGTGTACTATATGTGTCTCTGTTTACCTCCTATGTAGAGCTGTGTGCTGTGGTCCACAGAGGGCTGGCGGGGCAGCTTGCCCAGCCTCTTGGGGGATCCCTTGTCCACCACCAGGCTCAGAGAGTGGTTCTGAATCAGTAGCTCCACCGTGTGGAATAGACCATCATTCACAGACTCAACACTGTTAACAGAGAGAGACAGAGAAACACAGATAGAAAGAGAGAAAAAGAGACAGAGCGACAGAGAGACAGACAGAGCGACAGAGAGACAGACAGAGCGACAGAGAGACAGACAGAGCGACAGAGAGACAGAGAGACAGAGAGACAGAGAGACAGAGAGACAGAGAGACAGACAGAGAGACAGAGAGACAGAGAGACAGAGAGACAGAGAGAGAGACAGAGAGAGAGACAGAGAGAGAGACAGAGAGAGAGACAGAGAGAGAGACAGAGAGAGAGACAGAGAGAGAGACAGACAGACAGAGACAGACAGACAGACAGACATTAGATACATTGTAGTAATACAGAAGTTCTTATAAACTCAGCAAAAAAAGAAAAGTCCCTTTTTCAGGACCCTGTTCAAATATATTTTGTAAAAATCCAAATAACTTCACAGATCTTCATTGTAAAGGGTTTAAACACTGTTTACCATACTTCTTCAATGAACCATAAACAACTAATGAACATGCACCTGTGGAACGGTCGTTAAGACACCAACAGCTTACAGACGGTAGGCAATTAAGGTCACAGTTATGAAAACTTAGGACACTAAAGAGGTCTTTATACTGAAAAACACCAAAAGAAAGATGCCCAGGGTCCCTGCTCATCTGCGTGAATGTGCCTTAGGCATGCTGCAAGGAGGCATGAGGACTGCAGATGTGGCCAGGGCAATAAATTGCAATGTCCGTACTGTGAGACATGCTACAGGGAGACAGGACAAACAGCTGATCATCCTCGCGGTGGCAGACCACGTGTAACAACACCTGCACAGGATCGGTACATCCGAACATCACACCTGCGGGACAGGTACAGGATGGCAACAACAACTGCCCGAGTTACACCAGGAATGAGAGACTGTCCCCAATAGGCTGAGAGAGGTTGGACTGAGGGCTTGTAGGCCTGTTGTAAGGCAGTCCTCACCAGACATCACCGGCAACAACGTCGCCTATGGGCACAAACCCACCGTCGCTGGACCAGACAGGACTGGCAAAAAGTGCTCTTCACTGACGAGTCGCAGTTTTGTCTCACCAGGGGAAATGGTCGGATTCGCGTTTATCGTCAAAAGAATGAGCGTTACACCGAGGCCTGTACTCTGGAGCGGGATTGATTTGGAGGTGGAGGGTCCGTCATGGTCTGGGGCGGTGTGTCACAGCATCATTGGACTGAGATTGTTGTCATTGCAGGCAATCTCAACGCTGTGCGTTACAGGGAAGACATCCTCCTCCCTCATGTGGTACCCTTCCTGCAGGCTCATCCTGACATGACCCTCCAGCATGACAATGCCACCAGCCATACTACTCGTTCTGTGCTTGATTTCCTGCAAGACAGGAATGTCAGTGTTCTGCCATTGCCAGCGAAGAGCCTGGATCTCAATCCCATTGAGCACGTCTGGGACCTGTGGGATCGGAGGGTGAGGGCAATGGCCATTCCCCCCAGAAATGTCCGGGAACTTGCAGGTGCCTTGGTGGAAGAGTGGGATAACATCTCACAGCAAGAACTGCCAAATCTGGTGCAGTCCATGAGGAGGAGATGCACTGCAGTACTTAATGCAGCTGGTGGCCACAGCGCTGGGACACATGTGATGGCTCCCCACTGGCCCTGTGAACAATAGCAGCACTCTGGAAGTAGCCTCGTTGCGAGCCAGACTTCCTTAAAACAGGAAGGCGTGACAACAACATGATTTTGGAGGCATGGCAACGCGAGGCCAGTGTGTGTCCTCCGGATAAAGATTGCCTTCCACACTACTCATGTTTAAACCATTACAGGGCACTCTCTGCCTCATCACACTGAGCACCCAAAACCCTCTCCAAACCAGAAAACATCTACTGGAATAGCAAGCAATGATGCTGTTGGCTTCAGGCTGAGTCAGTATATTTTGTCCTAGGGGCACGTGAGTCCGTTTCACAATGATAATAGGCTTGTTGCTGTCTGACTGCTCCAGCTTCCATACTGACTGACTGGTTGACTAGTTTACTGGCTGACTGCTGGGTACAGAACAGGCTGTACTGCCTCTGGGCTCTGGGACTGCCTAATTATTGCTGTTTTGTGTTTGGTCTAAGGGTTGGCACAGTAGCCTGGGGTCTGAGGTTGTGACCCTGCTGGACACTGTGGCGGGAGGAGAGTGGATGAGGGGGTAGATGGGGTCAGGCTGACCAGCCCTGAGGCCTCTACTAGAATGGAGGCTATTCAGGCAGCTAGAGTACAGACAGCTAGAGATAGTGGTTTGCCAGGGAGAGAGAGAGAGAGAGAGAGAGACACACAGAGAAAGAGTACATTAAATGATAAAATATACAGACAACAAATTCCAATTGGCTACGTACCACATATTCTCCCTGCACACACTAATTGACAAACAAACCAACCAAAACAAAGGCAAAGTCTTCTCATGCTTTGTTGACTTCAAAAAAGCATTTGACTCAATTTGGCATGAGGGTCTGCTAAACAAATTGATGGAAAGCGGTCTTGGGGGAAAAACATGCAACATTATAAAATCCATGTACACAATCCATGTACACAAAGTGTGCAGTTGAAATTGGCAAAAAACACACATTTCTTTTCAAAGGACCATCAGGTGAGACAGGGATGCAGCTTAAGCCCCAACGAATTGGCGAGGGCACTAGAACAGTCCCGGTCTCAGTCTACTAGAATCTGAAGTCAAATGTCTACTGTTTGCTGATGATCTGGTGCTTCTGTCCCCAACGAAGGAGGGCCTGCAGCAGCATCTAGATCTTCTGCACAGATTCTGTCAGACCTGGGCACTGACAGTACATCTCAGTAAGACAAAAATAATGGTGTTCCAAAAAAGGTCCAGTTGCCACGACCACAAATACAAATTCCATCTAGACACCGTTGCCCTAGAGCACACAAACAAACTATACATACCTCGGCCTAAACATCAGCACCACAGGTAACTTCCACAAAGCTGTGAACGATCTGAGAGACAAGGCAAGAAGGGCCTTCTATGCCACAAAAGGAACATAACATTTGACATACCAATTAGGATCTGGCTAAAAATACTTGAATCAGTTATAGAACCCATTGCCCGTGATGGTTGTGAGGTCTGGGGTCCACTCACCAACCAAGAATTCACAAAATGGGACAAATACCAAATTGGGACTCCAAATTGAGAATTCTGCAAAAATATCCTCAGTGTACAACGTAAAACACCAAGTAATGCATGCAGAGCAGAATTAGACCGATACCCGCTAATTATCAAAATCCAGAAAAGAGTAGTTAAATTCTACAACCGCCTAAAAGGAATCGATTCCCAAACCTTCCATAACAAAGCCATCACCTACAGAGAGATGAACCTGGAGAGGAGTCCCCTAAGCAAGCTGGTCCTGGGGCTCTGTTCACAAACACAAACAGACCTCACAGAGCCCCAGGACAGCAACACAATTAGACCCAAACAAATGATGAGGAAACTAAAAGATAATTATTTGACACATTGGAAAGAATTTACAAAAAACCTGAGTAAACTAGAATGCGATTTGGCCCTAAACAGAGAGTACACTGTGGCAGAATACCTGACCACTGTGACTGACCCAAAATTAACGAAAGCTATGACTATGTACAGACTCAGTGAGCATAGCCTTGCTATTGAGAAAGGCCGCTGAAGGCAGACCTGGCTCTCAAGAGAAGACAGGCTGTGTGCACACTGTCCACAAAATGAGGTGGAAACTGAGCTGCATTTCCTAACCTCCTGCCAAATGTGTGACCATATTAGAGACTTGCATATCTATTGGGTGAAATACCAGTGTGCAATCACAGCAACAAGACTTGTGACCTGTTGCCACAAGAAAAGTGCAACCAGTGAAGAACAAACTATTTGCACATCATTACAACACTGCATATACAGTTGAAGTCGGAAGTTTACATGCACCTTAGCCAAATACATTTAAAAACAGTTTTTCACAATTCCTGACATTTAATCCTAGTAAAAATTCCCTGTGTTAGGTCAGTTAGGTCAGTTAGGATCACCACTTTATTTTAAGAATGTGAAATGTCAGAATAATAGTAGAGAGAATTATTTATTTCAGCACATTCCCAGTGGGTCAGAAGTTCACATACACTCAATTAGTATTTGGTAGCATTGCCTTTAAATTGTTTAACTTGGGTCAAACGTTTCAGGTAGCCTTCCACAAGCTTCCCACAATAAGTTGGGTGAAGTTTGGCCCATTTCTCCTGACAGAGCTGGTGTAACTGAGTCAGGTTTGTGGGCCTCCTTGCTCGCACACACTTTTTCAGTTCTTTCCACAAATTTTCTGTAGGATTGAGGTCAGGGCTTTGTGATGGCCACTCCAATACCTTGACTTTGTTGTACTTTCGCCATAACTTCGGAAGTATGCTTGGGGTCATTGTCAATTTGGAAAACGCATTTGTGACCAAGCTTTAACTTCCTCTGATGTCTTGAGGTGTTGCTTCAATATATCCACATAATTTTCCTACCTCATGATGCCATCTATTTTGTGAAGTGCACCTGTCCCTCCTGCAGCCAAGCACCCCCACAACATGATGCTGCCATTTGGAAATTGCTCCCAAGGATGAACCAGACTTGGGGAGGTCTACAATTTTGTTTCTGAGGTCTTAGCTGATTTCTTTTAATTTTCCCATGATGCTAAGCAAAGAGGCACTGAGTTTGAAGGTAGGCCTTGAAATACATCCACAGGTACACCTCCAATTTACTCAAATGATGTCAATTATCCTATCAGAAGCTTCTAAAGCCATTACATCATTTTCGTGAATTTTCCAAGATGTTTAAAGGCACAGTCAGCTTAGTGTATGTAAACTTCTGACCCACTGGAATTGTGATACAGTGAATTATAAGTGAAATAATCTGCCTGTAAACAATTGTTGGAAAAATGACTTGTGTCGTGCACAAAGTAGATGTCCTAACCGACTTGCCAAATCTATAGTTTGCTAACAAGAAATTTGTGGAGTGGTTGAAAAACAAGTTTTAATGACTCCAACCTAAGTGTATGTAAACTTCCGACTTCAACTGTATTTATTCAGTTACACAGTACCAGTAAACTTTATCTATTATTATTATCTATTTCACTTGCTTTGTCAATGTAAACATATGCCTCCCATGCCAATAAAGGCCGATAGATAGATAGATAGATAGATAGATAGATAGATAGATAGATGATAGATAGATAGATAGATAGATAGATAGATAGATAGATAGATAGATAGATAGATAGATAGATAGACAAATTGGGTCTGGGTGGTGAAATTGAATGCAGCTCAAAACTAGCTCTTCTATCCTTACCGCTATTGGGTTGTGGTCTTATCCAAAAACAGCATGCCATCAGGCAAGTTTATCAAGGCTCTCCCCTACTGCAGCTCTCCTATTGGCTGATTGTTAAAAATGTTTGATTGACAGTTCCTGCACTGGTCCAATGACTGTATTATTACATTAACAGCCAGTAAAAAAAGTAGTGTTCGTTCCATAGCCATGGGAAGTAAGGGACGCTGAAAAATCCAAAAATCATATTAATAAAAACATTTTACAAAAAATGATATTTTTTTTTTCTTCGCAAAAGTAGTGCACTGGGCCTTTACTCATCCTGTATTAGAGCGGTCCGATAAAGCTGAACCACACCCCCCGTCCCGTCTGCGAAATAATCGCTGCATCATGGGTGGTTTGCATTATGGGCTTGTAATTTCATTCCAATCTGAAAACAGGCCTTTTGCAACCAACCTGTTTTTTTGTTTACATTGGCAAGTCAGTTATGAACAAATTCTTATTTACAATGACGGCCTACTCCGGCCAAACCCTAACCCGGACGACGCTGGGCCAATTGTGCACCCCCCTATGGGACTCCCAATCACGGCCGGTTGTGATACAGCCTGGAATCAAACCTGGGTCTGTAGTTACACCTCTAGCACTAAGATGCAATGCCTTAGACTGCTGCGCCACTCGGGAGCCCGCTTCTGCTTCCATTTAATACATAAATACCACCATGGAAGTCGGGCTTTATTACACTTCAATGCCATTGTCATCCAGTGTCTCTGATTTTGACAGCCATCATTCGTTACTGGCATTCTGAATGCCCACATGCACATCCTGGCTAAGGGGGAGTAGCAGGGAAAAGGTTTTGGGGAAGAAAATCAACAGAGTTCCCATCTTGCTATGATACCATATGACCACAGAGGGGCAGCAGAGGTCCAGTCTAAAAAGGTGAACCATGTAGCTCAGCCCTCCAACCTTTGCCAATTTTGGGCTTTATCTGTGTTTTGACAAGCTGACGTTTTCCAGAGGCAATATTTTTCGATGGGGATGTGGTGTCTTTGATGTGTGCCCAGCCTGCGTATTAGCTTAAACCAGCCCATTATGGAATTCAATAAAAGCGAACAGAAAGCTGTAGCAGATTTCAGCAGCACCCTGCAGGTCGACTGAGGGAAGTACATTTCCTGTCAGCAGAGAATAAAATACTCCATCTTCCTCTCTGTACCAAACAACATTATAAATAACACAAACTTACTGGTTGCCATTATCAGAGAAAGATATCTTGAACCAGCTACCCTGTAGACCCTATTTACATTTAAAAATGTAACTACCCAGCACTATAATTTGCTTACAATGTAGACTGGTTTAAACTGATGTTTTGCAGATAACCAACAAAGTTCCAGATTGCAGCTGTAAGCAACCTCAATTAGGTTTCCTTAGAAACACACTGGTGAACTACAAGCTTGTTTAGTGTATGGGGGGGGGGGGGGGGGGGGGGGGGGGGTGTTGCCTGGCTGGCTAGGTCTAACAGCAGCTATCTAAACCATCTTAATGGCTGGGGCTAGCTAGGTCTAACAGCAGCTATCTAAACCATCTTAATGGCTGGGGCTAGCTAGGTCTAACAGCAGCTATCTAAACCATCTTAATGGCTGGGGCTAGCTAGGTCTAACAGCAGCTATCTAAACCATCTTAATGGCTGGGGCTAGCTAGGTCTAACAGCAGCTATCTAAACCATCTTAATGGCTGGGGCTAGCTAGGTCTAACAGCAGCTATCTAAACCATCTTAATGGCTGGGGCTAGCTTGGTGCAAAAAAACACAACAGTATTTTCAGCTATGCCCTTGAAAGCAGTTGACTCCAGCTTCCCAGAGACTGGGAGTTAAACATGGTCGAGGCACGCCGGTCTCATGGTCTCCTTTAGGGTTCCTGTTGGTGGTGTATCCACCAGCCAGGTGTCACCCTCCATTCTCCTGACCTCTGTGGAGCACTTGCTGCCAATTTATCCACTATATTGGTAATAGGGTTCTATTTGGAACTTAGCCTGTGTCTACAGGAGCTCACTACACAGCTGAGTTACGGTCCTGTCCAGTGACTCCACTGTCTGTGTCTATCTGGGGTCTGTGTCTATCTGGGGTCTCTCTCTCTCTCTCTCTCAAAATTAAGGGGCTTTATTGGCATGGGAAACATTTACATTGCCAAAGCAAGTGAAATAGATAATAAACAATAACAAATGAACAGTTAACATTACACTCACGTGTCATATTATGTCTGTATACAGCGTTGTAATGATGTGCAAATAGTTAAAGTATAAAAGGGAAAATAAATAAATATAGGTTATATTTACAATGGTGTTTGTTCTTCACTGGTTGCCCTTTTGTTGTGGCAATAGGTCACAAATTGTGTTGCTGTGATGGCACACTGTGGTATTTCACCCAATAGATATGGGAGTTTATCAAAATTGGATTTATTTTCAAATTCTTTGTGGGTCTGTGTAATCTGAGGGAAATATGTATCTCTAATATGGTCATACATTTGGCAGGAGGTTAGGAAGTGCAGCTCAGTTTCCACCTCATTTTGTGGGCAGTGTGCACATAGCCTGTCTTCTCTTGAGAGCCAGGTCTGCCTTCAGCGGCCTTTCTCAATAGCAAGGCTATGCTCACTGAGTCTGTACATAGTCAAAGATTTCCTTAATTTGGGGTCAGTCACAGTGGTCAGGTATTCTGCCACTGTGTACTCTCTGTTTAGGTCCAAATAGCATTCCAGTTTGCTCTGTTTTTTGGTAAATTATTTTCAATATGTCAAGTAATTATCTTTTAGTTTTCTCATCATTTGTTTGGGTCTAATTGTGTTGCTGTCCTGGGGCTCTGTGGGGTTTGTTTGTGTTTGTGAACAGAGCCCCAGGACCAGCTTGCTTAGGGGGCTCTTCTCCAGGTTCATCTCTCTGTAGGTGATGGCTTTGTCATGGAAGGTTTGGGAATCGCTTCCTTTTAGGCGGTTGTAGAATTTAACGTCTCTTTTCTGGATTTTGATAATTAGTGGAGATCGGCCTATTTCTGCTCTGCATGCATAATTTGGTGTTTTACCTTGTACACAGGTTATTTTGGCATAATTCTGCATGCAGAGTGTCAATTTGGTATTTGTCTCATTTTGTGAATTCTTGGTTGGTGAACGGACCCCAGTCCTCACAACCACGAAGGGCAATGGGTTCTATAACTGATTCAAGTATTTGTAGCCAGATCCTAATTGGTATGTCAAATGTTATGTTCCTTTTGTGGCATAGAAGGCCCTTCTTGCCTTGTCTCTCAGATCGTTCACAGCTTTGTGGAAGTTACCTGTGGTGCTGATGTTTAGGCCGAGGTATGTATAGTTTGTTTGTGTGCTCTAGGGCAATAGAGCACACTGTAAGCCCTCCTGCTGCCCTCCTGCTGTTGTAGGCCCTCCTTGGTTGGGGACAGAAGCACCAGATCATCAGCAAACAGTAGACATTTGACTTCAGATTCTAGTAGGGTGAGGCCGGGTGCTGCAGACTCTTCTAGTGCCCTCGCCAATTTGTTGATATATATGTTGAAGAGGGTGGGGCTTAAGCTGCATCCCTGTCTCAGCCCACGGCCCGTGGAAATAAATGTCTTTTTTGCCAATTTTAACCGCACACTTGTGGTTTGTGTACATGGATTTTATAATGTTTTAAATTTAGCCAATTGGAAATTGGGGTCTGTATATTTGATCATTTCATTGAGGATACCATCAACGCCAGAGGCCTTTTTGGGTTGGAGGGTTTATATGTTGTCCTGTAGTTCATTCAATGTGATTGAAGAATCCAGTGTGTTCTGGTAGTCTTTAATAGTTGATTCTAATATTTGTATTTGATCATGTATATGTTTTTGCTGTTTGTTCTTTGTTATAGGGCCAACAAGATTGGAGAAGTGGTTTACCCACACATCTCCATTTTAGGTATATAACTCTTTGTGTTGTTGTTTGTTTAGACTTTTCCAATTTTCTATGGATTCTTCAATTACATTGAGCTGATTTCTGACGTGCTGTTCCTTCTTTTTCCGTGGTGTGTGTATCTCTCTCTCTCTCTCTCTCTCTCTCTCTCTCTCTCTCCCTCTACCAGTGACTCTCTCTCTCTCTCTCTCTCTCTCTCTCTCTCTCTCTCTCTCTCTCTCTACCAGTCTCTCGCTCTCTACCATTCTCTCTCTCTCTCTACCATTCTCTCTCTCTCTCTACCATTCTCTCTCTCTCTCTACCAGTCTCTCTCTACCAGTCTCTCTCTACCAGTCTCTCTCTACCAGTAGCCCATTTTGTTCACAAGCTGCTTGTCCTCTTCTCTCTTCACCTCTCCTCTGTGACTCAGCTCCACTCAGCTCTAACGTGGCATTCGGCTCACAAAGAGACATCTTGTGCTGACGCTGAGTGGAGCAGAGAAAAGCGACAAAGAGAAGAGAGAGAGACACTTTGACCCCCTCTATAGGCTCTTGTCCATTGCTCTAAATCACAGTGACATGACAGGTAATGACTGCTTTCTGAAGGGTACCTACCAATACAGATAGTGTAGGCGTGGCAGTGGATGTCTGAATCTAGAAAGAGTGGGAGGGAATTGGGTAACGATTGAAACGCTCTCGTTCAATCTCCTGTGATGTTTCTATGCTCCCCATCAAACCCTCTCTAACCTTCTCACCTCCTGTAACACTCTCGGTCAATCTCCTGTGATGTTTCTATGCTCCCCATCAAACCCTCTCTAACCTTCTCTCCTCCTGTAACACTCTCGGTCAATCTTCTGTGATGTTTCTATGCCCCTTCCCCTTTTCCTCTCCCTCCATCTCCTGAATAATGTCAGATGAGTTCCCTTAAACTAATAGAGGGATTACTGTGGCATTTGGTAAAGGGCAGGACATGAACACAGTGAGGACCCAGGCATTCATCTGATAGTAATGAGGCCTCTACCCTGCTACCTCCTCCTCTCCCTCCCTCTCTCTTCTCTCCAGATTAGGTCTGGACAGATGAGTGGTTCACCCCCCACCTTTCCATCACTTGACCAGACCACCCTCATCCACTCTCACTTCTCCTTCCTGTTTTTCTCACCGCTCTCTCCTCTCCCCTCTCACCTCTCACCAGCAGCCCTTCATTCCCACGTGAACTCCTCTCCTTCTCCATCCTCCACCTCTTCTCGTCTTCTCCTAGCTGTGCTCTCTCCTGTCTCCCCTCTCCTGTTTCCTCTCTCCTGTCTACCTTCTCCTGTCTCCTCCCTCCTCTTTTCTGTCTCCTCTCCTATCTCCTCTCTCCCATCTCCTGTCAACATTCTCCTGTCTCCTCTCTGTTTCCTGTCTACATTCTCCTGTCTACATTCTCCTGTCTCCTCTCTATCTCCTGTCTACATTCTCCTGTCTACATTCTCCTGTCTCCTCTCTATCTCCTGTCTACATTCTCCTGTCTCCTCCCTATCTCCTGTCTACATTATCCTGTCTCCTCTCTATCTCCTGTCTCCTGTCTACATTCTCCTGTCTACATTATCCTGTCTCCTCTCTATCTCCTGTCTCCTGTCTACATTCTCCTGTCTCCTCTCTACATTCTCCTCTCTATCTCCTGTCTACATTCTCCTGTCTCCTCTCTACATTCTCCTGTCTCCTCTCTACATTCACCTGTCTCCTCTCTACATTCACCTGTCTCCTCTCTACATTCTCCTGTCTCCTCTCTACATTCTCCTCTCTATCTCATGTCTACATTCTCCTGTCTACATTCTCCTGTCTCCTCTCTATCTCCTGTCTACATTCTCCTGTCTCCTCTCTATCTCCTGTCTCCTGTCTACATTCTCCTGTCTCCTGTCTACATTCTCCTGTCTCCTCTCTGTCTATCTCCTGTCTACATTCTCCTGTCTCCTCTCTATCTCCTGTCTACATTCTCCTGTCTACATTCTCCTGTCTCCTCTCTATCTCCTGTCTCCTCTCTATCTCCTGTCTCCTGTCTACATTCTCCTGTCTCCTCTCTACATTCTCCTCTCTATCTCCTGTCTACATTCTCCTGTCTCCTCTCTACATTCTCCTGTCTCCTCTCTACATTCTCCTGTCTCCTCTCTACATTCACCTGTCTCCTCTCTACATTCTCCTGTCTCCTCTCTACATTCTCCTCTCTATCTCCTGTCTACATTCTCCTGTCTACATTCTCCTGTCTCCTCTCTATCTCCTGTCTACATTCTCCTGTCTCCTCTCTATCTCCTGTCTCCTGTCTACATTCTCCTGTCTCCTGTCTACATTCTCCTGTCTCCTCTCTGTCTATCTCCTGTCTACATTCTCCTGTCTCCTCTCTATCTCCTGTCTACATTCTCCTGTCTACATTCTCCTGTCTCCTCTCTATCTCCTGTCTCCTCTCTATCTCCTGTCTCCTGTCTACATTCTCCTGTCTCCTCTCTACATTCTCCTCTCTATCTCCTGTCTACATTCTCCTGTCTACATTCTCCTGTCTCCTCTCTATCTCCTGTCTACATTCTCCTGTCTCCTCTCTATCTCCTGTCTCCTGTCTACATTCTCCTGTCTCCTGTCTACATTCTCCTGTCTCCTCTCTGTCTATCTCCTGTCTACATTCTCCTGTCTCCTCTCTATCTCCTGTCTACATTCTCCTGTCTCCTGTCTACATTCTCCTGTCTCCTCTCTGTCTATCTCCTGTCTACATTCTCCTGTCTCCTCTCTATCTCCTGTCTACATTCTCCTGTCTACATTATCCTGTCTCCTCTCTCCAGATCCAGATGTTAAAGGTTAATTCTGCCACTTTTCAACCTCCTAGTCATTATCTCCAGCACCATACCAGTGTCTACATATACTGAGATACCAAAATATTAAGGACACCTTCCTAATATTGAATTGCACCCTCCACTTTTGCTCTCAGAACAGCCTCAATTCATCGGGGCATGGACTCTAAAGTGTCGAAAGCAGAGAGAGAAAGCGAGACAGAGCGAGAGGGACAGAGAGAGAGAGAGAGGGAGAGAGAGAGAGAGGGAGAGACAGAGAGAGACACAGACACAGCGAGAAAGGGAGGGAGGGAGAGACAGACACACAGACACAGAGAGGGAGGGAGAGACAGACACACAGACACAGAGAGAGGGAGAGACAGAGAGAGACACACGGAGAGGGAGAGACACACAGACACAGACACAGAGAGAGAGAGGGGGGAGAGAGAGAGAGAGAGACACAGACACAGAGAGAGAGGGGGAGAGACAGAGAGAGAGAGACAGACACAGAGAGGGAGAGACAGAGACACAGAGAGGGAGAGGGAGAGGCAGAGAGAGAGATACACAGACACAGAGAGGGAGAGGGAGAGACAGAGACACACAGATACAGACACAGACACACAGAGAGAGAGGGGGGGAGAGACAGAGAGAGAGACAGACACAGAGAGGGAGAAACAGAGACACACAGACACACAGAGAGAGAGGGGGAGAGACAGAGAGAGAGAGAGACACAGACACAGAGAGGGAGAGACAGAGACGGAGAGAGAGACACAGACACACAGAGAGAGAGGGAGAGACAGACACACAGACACAGACACAGAGAGGGAGAGGGAGAGACACTCAGACACAGAGAGGGAGAGGGAGAGACAGAGAGACACAGACAGAGAGGGCGAGAGGAAGCCAGAGTTCTCACCACACAGCTGGCTCCCCTCCGATGGACATGAGAAGGAGGGAGTCAGGGCAGATGGTGCCCAGCTGTCTCTACGGCTATCAACCAGACCACTGCTCTGCTTCATGGATTGATCACACTGGAGACTGGCACATTATTCTACAATGTTTTCATGTAACATATACACTGAGTATACCAAACATTAAGACCACCTTCCTAATATTGAGGTCAACCCCCCTTCTGCCCTCATAACAGCCTCAATTCATCAGGACATGAACACTACAAGGTGTCGAAAGCGTTCCACAGGGATGCTGGCCCATGTTGACTACAACGCTTCCCACAATGCTTCCTTTGGCTGGTGGACCATTCTTGATACACACGGGAGACTGTTGAGCGTTAAAAACCCAGCAGCATTGCAGTTCTTGACACAAACCGGTGCAACTGGCACCTACTACCATACCCCATTCAAAGGCACTTAAATATTTTGTCTTGCTCACTCACCCTCTGAGTGGCATACATAAAATCCATGTCTCAATTGTCTCAAGGTTTAAAAATCATTCTTTAACCTGTCTCCTCCCTTTCATCTACACTGATTGAAGTGGATTTAACAAGTGACATCAACAAGTGACATCAATAAGGGATCCTATCTTTCACCTGGATTCACCTGGTTAGTCTGTGTCATGGAAAGGTGTCCATAAGATTTTGTACACTCACACTTTCTATGATCTGTGGTTAAAAAGATACGCCTTTTTTTAGGACCGTTCTTCTTATCTGTGAGAGTAGGATTAAAGGTAAGAAAAACTGTTATTTAAAAAAATCTGCAATGAGTTTCTAGCCAGAGGGAGGGTATTTTCTCCTAACCACGAATCTCATAGGGTTGGAAAATTGTGTGTGTGCATGTGTAACGTGATATGTCCTCCCACGGTGCAGGCTGCGGTGCTGCAGGGCAGGGGGACCTGCTGGCAGTCATAAGGAACTGCAGGAGTGGAAATATCCCCTTCATACCCCCCACCCTGCTCCCACTCTGTTCCCAGCCCCTCCTGCCCCGCTCCCGCCCTTCTCCCAGCCCCTCCTGCCCCGCTCCCGCCCCGCTCCCGGCCCGCTCCCGCCCTGTTCCCGCCCTGCTCCCAGCCCGCTCCCGGCCCGCTCCCGCCCTGCTCCCAGCCCCTCCTGCCCCGCTCCCGCCCTGCTCCCAGCCCCTCCTGGCCCGCTCCCGCACTGCTCCCGGCCGCTCCCGCCCTGCTCCCGCCCTGCTCCCAGCCCCTCCTGCCCCGCTCCCGCCCTGCTCCCGCCCCGCTCCCGCCCTGCTCCCAGCCCCCATGCCCCGCTCCCGCCCTGCTCCCAGCCCCTCCTGCCCCGCTCCCGCCCTGCTCCCGCCCTGCTCCCAGCCCCTCCTGCCCCGCTCCCGCCCTGCTCCCAGCCCCTCCTGCCCCGCTTCCGCCCCGCTCCCGCCGTGCTCCCGCCCTCCTGCCCCGCTCCCGCCCTGCTCCCGCCCTCCTCCCAGCCCCCCCTGCCCCGCTCCCGCCCTGCTCCCGCCCTGTTCCCAGCCCCTCCTGCCCCGCTCCCGCCCCGTTCCCAGCCCCTCCTGCCCCGCTCCCGCCCTGCTCCCGCCCTGCTCCCAGCCCCTCCTGCCCCGCTCCCGCCCTGCTCCCGCCCCGCTCCCGCCCCGCTCCCAGCCCCTCCTGCCCCGCTCCCGCCCTGCTCCCGCCCTGCTCCCAGCCCCTCCTGTCCCGCTCCCGCCCTGCTCCTGCCCTGCTCCCAGCCCCTCCTGCCCCGCTCCCGCCCTGCTCCCGCCCTGCTCCCGCCCTGCTCCCAGCCCCTCCTGCCCCGCTCCCGCCCTCCTCCTGCCCCGCTCCCGCCCTGCTCCCGCCCTGCTCCCAGCCCCTCCTGCCCCGCTCCCGCCCTGCTCCCGCCCTGTTCCCAGCCCCTCCTGCCCCTCTCCCGCCCTGCTCCCGCCCTGCTCCCAGCCCCTCCCGCCCCGCTCCCGTCCTGCTCCCGCCCTGCTCCCAGCCCCTCCTGCCCCGCTCCCGCCCTCCTCCCAGCCCCTCCTGCCCCGCTCCCGCCCTGCTCCCGCCGCATCTTTACTACCCAGAGAGGGCTGAGGAATGCAGCGACCACAGCCACCACCACCACTCTCTCTCCCTCTCTGAAGGTCAAAGTCTACCTCCACGAAGCTCAACTTATAGTTGGGGCTTCCCCTGACAGTCCGTCCACATCTGCACCTCACTGGGCGGGAGCGGTGTAAAATTGAGGCCCTGGCTCGGAGTGAGACCTGCTGCTCTGGTTCCACATGGTTAATGGTAATGCTGACTATCACAGGGAGACCTCAGGAACATCCTGGGAGATGTGTACTCTGGGTTGTGCCAGGCCCCTGTGGTGGCACATGTCACACTAATAGGAGCAGACGGGTAATTCCCCTCCTCACTTTCCCATCCCGTCTCCTCACACGCACCCGCTCCCCGCAAAACATCCTCTGCTCCCCAAAGACAATGGTTGTGGCGCTGCCAAAGCCACAGAACGCTACTTCACTCTGGCGAAAACAAGGAACTACTGAGGGGGAGAGTCTGGAGATGCAGAACAAAATGAGGAAGCCATGACGCATCAGACAGACTTGGGCTGTGAGACAGGCCTTGCGCTGGGGATGGAGCTGGGGTTGGAGCTGGGGTTGGAGCTGGGGTTGGAGCTTTGGGATGGAGCTGGGGTTGGAGCTAAGTCTGAGGCTTGGGATGGAGCTGGGGATGGAGCTGGGGTTGGAGCTGGGGAAGGAGCTTTGGGATGGAGCTTTGGGATGGAGCTGGGGTTGGAGCTGGGGTTGGAGCTGGGGAAGGAGCTTTGGGATGGAGCTGGGGAAGGAGCTTTGGGATGGAGCTGGGGATGGAGCTTTGGGATGGAGCTGGGGATGGAGCTTTGGGATGGAGCTGGGGTTGGAGCTGGGGATGGAGCTGGGGAAGGAGCTTTGGGATGGAGCTGGGGTTGGAGCTGGGGAAGGAGCTGGGGAAGGAGCTTTGGGATGGAGCTGGGGTTGGAGCTGGGGATGGAGCTAAGGCTGGGGCTGGTTATGGGGCTGAGGGAGGATCAGGTGAATTTGATTTCAAATCCCCCTCCCTCCCCTGCTCTGTTATGGCTGACTGGCTCAAATTACAGCCACTCTCCTTCCCCATCCCCATCCTCAAGTCCCAAGGAGTGCTATGGCTGATATAACCCCTCGTGCAACACTAACTCGTTTCCCAGAGTTCCCCCTGATGACCCCTCCACTGTTTTCTCACCTCCATTACTCCATTATAATGATGTTTAATCTGTGTGTGTGTGCTGACCTGTAGACAGTGGTCAGGGGGTAGTTAGCGATGTCGTAGATGATGCGTATGTGTCCCTGGTACAGCTCCAGTGCTAGAGGATCATGGTCCTCCTTGTAGAGCAGGATACCATTGTCCTTATCTGTAGCCACCTGGAGAGACAGACGAGAGATAGAGAGAGGCAGTAATGTAGACAAACAGCTCCATACTTTTTATAACTTTCTGGTTGTTAAGAGTGAGATTACCTATATATTTTTGCTAATATAATATTGTAATCAAATTGTACAACTGAAGATCAACACAGGAGGAAAAGATTGACAGAGTGTGAGTTAAAAGACCAATCTTAATTGTGCTAGCTAAATTCTAATTTGTTAGCTACCTTACTAGCTAGCTCCAACTGTTTACTGGTGGTAACCATGGCAACATGGCCACTGAGACAGCGCTAGCAGCAGCAGAGACCGAGAAACTTTCCCCCCTTTTTTTAATTTCCAGCAGAAATCAAATCTGAAAAGGGAAGAATCAATTTTAAACACAGAATTCAGAGGGAGAACCCGGAAAATTTGTTTGCCGGCTGCTCACACAACAGGACTGTTACAAACCTGTTATTTTACACTAACGTGACCAGATTTCTGAAATGAAAACTGGAGACATTTCCAGTTCGGCGGTCAATATATAATTAAAATATCCAATGTTATTATCTATGAAATAAAAATGGGGGACAATTCAGGTTTCATGTATTTAGTCTAACAGGCACACTGTGATAGACAGAGAAAACAACTATATTACAGAAACACTACAGACAAGACAGAACTGTCCGATCTGAACAGCCATTCAGTGGTCCTGGTAGTCTGGGTAGAATAAGAGCAGAAGAGAACATGAGCAAAATAGAGACAATAGTATATGTGTCAGGGATTTCCTCGTCGTTTGACGATATAGCGAAATCATCGTCGGAAAAAGATGACCAATATGCAGCAGAGTTGTGATAGTTCATTTTGAACATTTAATAAACTCAAAATGAATATACAAAATAACAAAAACGAACTCACGATACACTGACAGTCCTGTTAGGCTTACACACGCTAAACACGAAACAATCTCCCACAAATACACAGACAAACACACCCAACTAATATAGGACTTCCAATCAAAGGCAACACCACACAGCTGCCTTCAATTGGAAGTCCACCCCAATTAACTCAACATAGAAATAGATCAACCAGACTACACATAGAAATAGACCATAACTCAAAACCCGGAAATAATAAATCAAACGCCTTCCTAACTAACACACCACCCTGAACCACATAAAACAAATACCCTCTGCCACGTCCTGACCAAACTAAAATGACAATTAACCCTTATACTGGCCAGGACGTGACAGTACCCCCCTCCCTTAAAGGTGCTAACCCCGGAAGCACCTTAAGAAAAACAACCCCAAACAACAACAAAACAAAAATTCCCCCCTACTAAAGGGAGGGAAGGGAGGGTGGCTGCCGTCAACGATGGCACTGTGCTACACCCCCCCTCCCCAACCCACCTATATCTGGAGGTGGCTCCGGTTCTGGCCGTTCCGGGCAGTCGGGCCACTCTGGCAGCTCGGGCCACTCTGGCAGCTCGGGCCACTCTGGCAGCTCGGGCCACTCTGGCAGCTCGGGCAGTCTGGCAGCTCGGGGCAGTCTGGCAGCTCGGGGCAGTCTGGCAGCTCGGGGCAGTCTGGCCACTCTGGCAGCTCGGGGCAGTCTGGCCACTCTGGCAGCTCGGGGCAGTCTGGCCACTCTGGCAGCTCGGGGCAGTCTGGCCACTCTGGCAGCTCGGGGCAGTCTGGCCACTCTGGCATCTCCGGGCAGTCTGGCCACTCTGGCATCTCCGGGCAGTCTGGCCACTCTGACATCTCCGGGCAGTCTGGCCACTCTGACATCTCCGGGCAGTCTGGCCACTCTGACATCTCCGGGCAGTCTGGCCACTCTGGCAGCTCCTGACTAGTGGGTGGCTCTGGCGATTCTTCACTGACGGGCGGCTCTGGCGATTCCTCACTGACGGGCGGCTCTGGCGACTCTTGACTGACGGGCAGCTCTGGCGACTCTTGACTGACGGGCAGCTCTGGCGACTCTTGACTGACGGGCAGCTCTGGCGACTCTTGACTGACGGGCAGCTCTGGCGACTCTTGACTGACGGGCAGCTCTGGGGACTCTTGACTGACGGGCAGCTCTGGCGACTCTTGACTGACGGGCAGCTCTGGCGACTCTTGACTGACGGGCAGCTCTGGCGACTCTTGACTGACGGGCAGCTCTGGCGACTCTTGACTGACGGGCAGTTCTGGCGCCTCTTGACTGACGGACAGTTCTGGCGCCTCTTGACTGACAGACAGTTCTGGCGCCTCTTGACTGACGGGCAGTTCTGGCGATTGTTGACTGGCAGGCAGCTCTGGTGACTTTAGACTGGCGAGGCTGGGTTTACGCACTAGATGCCTTGTGCGTGGTGCTGGTACTGGGCGTACCAGACTGGGAACACTCACCTCCAGGCTAGTGCGGGGAGCGGGAACAGGACGAGTCGGACTGGGCTGACGTACTTCCGGGTCCGCACGAGAGACAGGAGCTGGAAACCTAGGGCTATGGAGGCGCACAGTCGGTCTTGATCTTACCTCCTGCACAACCCGTCCTGGCTGGATGGAACTAGTAGCCCTGTACGAGCGGGGTGCTTGTACAGGGCGGACTGGGATGTGCAGGGGCCTGATGGTAGCCGTGCGTAGAGCGGGAGTTGGGTAGCCTGGTCCTCGGAGGCGTACCGGCGACCAGATGCGCTGCGCAGGCATCCTCCTACCAGGCTGGATGTGCGCTCTAGCACGGCACCTGCGAGGGGCTGGAATAACGCGCACCGGACTGTGCGTGCGTATGGGTGAGAGTGCGCTCCTCAGCGAAACATGGCGCTCTCCACCTCATACGCTCCTCCATATAACCACGGGTAGCTGGCTTCCGGCTCTTCCTATGCCTAGCCAAACTACCCGTGCGCCCCCCCCAAAAAAATTATTGGGGGTGCCTCTCGTGCTTCAACGCCAGTCGTGTTCCTCGGAAACGTTCCCGGTCCATACCAGCCTTTCGCCTTTCCTCTCTCTTTCTTACCACCTGTCCCCATGGAAGGCGATCTTTTCCTGATTGGATCTCCTCCCAAGTGTAGGAGCCTTCTCCCCCCAAGATCTCCTCCCAAGTCCATCTCTCCCGATTGTCCAAATCAAAATTCCTCTGCTCCTTCCTCTGCTGCTTGGTCCTGGTTTGGTGGGAGATTCTGTCAGGGATTTCCTCGTCGTTTGATGATATAGCGAAATCATCGTCGGAAAAAGATGACCAATATGCAGCAGAGTTGTGATAGTTCATTTTGAACATTTAATAAACTCAAAATGAATATGCAAAATAACAAAAACGAACTCACGATACACTGACAGTCCTGTTAGGCTTACACACGCTAAACACAAAACAATCTCCCACAAATACACAGACAAACACACCCAACTAATATAGGACTTCCAATCAAAGGCAACACCACACAGCTGCCTTCAATTGGAAGTCCACCCCAATTAACTCAACATAGAAATAGATCAACCAGACTACACAGAAATACATCAACATAGACCATAACTCAAAACCCGGAAATAATAAATCAAACGCCCTCCTAACTAACACACCACCCTGAACCACATAAAACAAATACCCTCTGCCACGTCCTGACCAAACTAAAATGACAATTAACCCTTATACTGGCCAGGACGTGACAATATGTGAAAATCGTAACAACATAATAAAGAAATTAGATGATGATGAGATTGGTAACTACATAATATACTTATACCAACCTAATCTGTATATTTCTCAGAAGAATGTATCTTCTTCAGGATTGCTCTGTCTTTGGCCAGCTTCTCCATGAACTCCTGGCAGGGGAGGTTGAAGTTTGTCTTCACAATAAGCATGGTCTTGATGGTAGGAACAGTGAACCTGTTTCTTGCTGCTGTCCATAGATCATTCATTTGGGAGAACACTCTCTCGACTGGTGCATTACTTCCAGGTAAGCATATGACAACAGATGCTAATCTAGCCAGGTTAGTGTGTGGGATGTCGTTCTCTTTGAAGTGGGTAACCACCGTGCTCCATCTTTTCCATTCTTCAAGTGATCCCCTTTTAGGAACTCTTGCAGGCCAGTAACCTCGTCAAACAATGCATCCTCATTGATGGTCACATTGGGGCATTTTTTCCTGCAGTGTGGCTGCTGCCTTCTTCACGCAGAGGTTGCCTTTTTAAAAGGAGACCATGTAAATCTTTTAGATTATCTGTGTGCTTTCCCCATGCTTGCAAGTAGTTCACAGCCGTAGTGAAGAATGATTGGGATGTTTTGAGAAAGCTCTCTTTAGACATTTCTCCATTTTCCTCTTGCTCTCTCAGAAGTCCTCTGACCAAAACTGAAATGAAGTTGTCATCACGTCTTGCAGTCAATTTTGCCTCAATGTTTCTCAGAATTGCAGCTGACTCCACAGCACAGCGGTCCTGGCCTTCAAGCATCTTGATCGTGTCACTGAATACGGTCAAGTTTCCATGGACAAAGGCCAAAGTTCAGTCAGTGGATCTTCGAACATTGTTCGCAGGACAACAGGGCATTTGTCTTCAGAAAGAAAAAAGGATTTCAATGGTACATACATTTTCAGCACTCTTTCTAGAGCAAGGAGCATGGATAGCCAGCGAACATTGCTGTGTCCTAAAATGTTATGGTACTCCTGGCCAACAAACTCACAAAAGCTCTTCAGTCTTTCTAGTCTGACGGTGAAAATATTAAAATATCCAAATATCTTTGTGAGCAGGTACTCAACATCAAGGGGAATCATATCCAAAACTGTTCTGGCCGTGTTATGAATGATGTGGGCAGGACAACCTAAGCCAATCACCTCCCGCTGCAGAGCATTTTTAACTTTGGTATGGACATTGACACTCCCCAGCCAATTCCGTCCTCCAAAGTTGGTATTTGTGTTGTCGGCAGAGAATGCAACGACTTTGTTTTCCAGGTAAAATTTTGTGATGACCACAAGGACCTCAGCTGCAATTTCCTCCTTTCAATTCAACAAAATCAAGCAGTTTTGTTTCCACAGATGTGCTACCATCATATATCTTACAATATCTGACTACTATTGGCAGCAGCTTTACATGTCCATGATTGGACGCATCAATGGACAGGGACACAAATTCAACCTGGTCTAGGTCCTGTGCTACCAAAGTAGTTGCCCATGGTGCTAACACGTTACTCACTATGGCGTCACATTTTGTCCTAGCACATGTAAACTTTGGCTCATAAAGCTTCCGTGTCAGTCCATAGATCTGTAACTATGGTTGTGTCGCATAGTGTGGTATGCAAAGACACCCTCCTGCACAGCTAAATCATATATCATACAGAAATCATGAGCAGCCTTCAGCTACACCACCTCCAGCCCAGACATAGAGCTTCTACAGGACCAGATCAACCAGCGCAGGACCCAGCTGAAAAACTTTGTCCTGTAGATGAGAGAGAGGCTTACCACAGCGCTTGAGGAGGTAAAGGCGAGAGCTGGTGCAGGTAAAGGAGGAGATGGCAAAGGAGTTGTCTGTCATCAAGTGGGTGCTGCAGCACAGAGAACAGACTGTAGAGACTCCTAGAAAGAAGCTGCAGCCGCTCATCACCCCTAACAATCCCACTGACCCACCTTTACCCACAACCCCCCGCTTCATAACGACCACCCTTTACCCACACCCCCAGTCAACAAGGAGGCTCGCATGGGGACACCTACTACAGAGAGAATCCCCCCCCCCAAATACACCCACATACCCCTCCTTGTAAACAGGCCCTGTGTACCCCAGCCCCACACCGTAAACCACTACTCTGGTAAAACCCACTGAGGTGGCCATCCTAATTGACTCAAATGGGAAATTCATCCAAAAGGATAAACTCTTCCCCCACTACAAGGTGTCCAAAATATGGTACCCAAAAACACAGGATGCACTCCACATCCTGTTCCAGCCTGACTTTGGCACACCAGGCCACATTATTATTCACACCGGCACCAACAACCTGCAAGAGGAGCAGGAGAGAGTAGGCAGCCTGGTCAACAGAGTAGCAGAGAGGGCCTCTGAGTGGTTCCCCAACTCCCATATCACCATCTCCGCTTTGCTGCCCTGCATAGACTTTCATCCCGTACCATTCAGAAAGTCAATATTTTTTCTTTTCTTTTTCTTTTCTTTAACCTTTATTTAACTAGGCAAGTCAGTTAAGAACAAATTCTTATTTACAATGATGGCCTACCCCGGCCAAACCCAGACGACGCTGGGCCAATTGTGCGCCGCCCTATGGGACTCCCAAACACAGCCGGATGTGATACAGCCTGGATTCCAACCAGGTACTGTAGTGACGCCTCGCACTGAGATGCAGTGCCTTAGACCGCTGCGCCTCTCAGGAGCCCTCAATGCTGACATCACCAGAGGGTGTGGCCTACTCAGGAACGTGCATGTTGCTCACCAACCAACAATCACCCCAGAGCATCTGCACGACCACTCCTACCTTAGGAAGCAGACAGTAGGGATGTTTGCCAAGTCTCTAAAGGACGTGGCACTTTGTAGACAAACACCCCATGCCGCACTGGACAGAGGACCACCCAGAGACTCCTACCAGACCACTGCACCACCAAGGAGCCCCAGGCCCCTTCAACGCACCACCAGACCAGCGCTCCCCACAGGCCCCACCCACAACCAGAGCATCACCCCCTCCATCGGCGCAGCCAGAGCCTACTACCCCACACCAGACCACCACCTCTACCAGACCAGAGAGGCAGTCCCCCAGCCCAGACCTGGCCCCCCTTCACTCCACAGGGCCCAACAACAGGACCAGCGCAGCTACGCGGGGGCCCTCAGACGACAGGAAAACTCTGTAGGACTGAGTGAAATTAAACAGCTCCTCCAATACATCTGCACTAAATATACACACACACACACTCACACACACACACACACACACACACACACACACACACACACACACACACACACACACACACACACACACACACACACACACAAACGGCTATTGTAAAAAAAGTTTAATGAATAGGAAGAAGGAAAACAGAAAAAGAGAACTCATGTTTGCTGTTATCCTGTTCATCTCACTCTGAACAACTTAGTAGTTAGTAATTACTGTATTTCTGACTGCTGTTTCTCACTCTGAACAACTTAGCAGTTAGTAATTACTGTATTTCTGACTGTGCTGTTCATCTCACTTAGAACAATTTAGTAGTTAGTATTTACTGTATTTCTGACGGTGCTGTTCATCTCACCCTTAACAACTTAGTAGTTACTGTATTTCTGACTGTGCTGTTTATCTCACTGTTACCAACTTAATAGTTAGTAGTTACTGTATTTCTGACTGTTACTGTTATTGTCGCTATACTAACTGATAGTGACATGAAATCGCTATCAGTTAGCATGTGGAACTTTCAGGGCCTAAACTCATCAACCTTTGGACTGAAGAGTTTAGCACTTCAAGATGTTGACATCATCATTCTGCAGGAGACATGGTGTAAGGCAGACATTGTCAATCACTGTCCCACAGGCTACAGAGAGGTAATTGTGCCGTCACAGAAACACAGCCCTGTCAATAGAGGCAGAGACTGGAGGATTGATCATTTGGTCCAAATCCGAACTACAAAATCGAAACTGATCCCCTAAAAATGGGTAAATATCACATTTGGTTAAAACTGACAGATAAATATGTGTTCCTTTGCGCAATATATATCCCCCTCAGAATCCCCATATTATTCAGAGGAGAACTTCCCCACCCTTGAGGGAGAGACGTGCCATTTCCGGGCCCAGAAAAATGTGCTCATCTGTGTGGACACAAATGCGCGCACAGGAACACTACCTGATCTAACGACCACACGAGGGGACAGCTTTATTACAGGCCATACTGTTTCTAACTGTCTTCATCTCCCCCATAGAAACAACAGTCACAGCACCATCAACAAAAACGGAAGTGATCTGTTGCAGCTCTGTCGAAGCCTGGGTTTGTAATGGTAGGTTACGGGGGGACTCTTTGGGGAGATTCACCTATTGCTCACCTCTTGACCACAGTACAGTAGACTATATGATTACAGACATTGACCCTTTCTCTCTCAGCTCATTCACTGTCAAGCCACTAACACCTCTGTCTGATCACAGCCAAATTACATTGTTCCTCAAAAGAACAGACATGGAAACAACCACACATTCACAGCCCAGTAAGCTGTACCACATCAGAAATTCATACAGATGGGCCCAAAACAGCACAGAAGAATACCAGAAAGCAAGCAACCAGTAATTCAAAAGCTCTTAGATAACTTTCTGTATACCACACCCACTCACAGTAAAGAAGGCATCAATCTAGCAGTAAAAAAACATCAACAATATATTCAGGCAAACGGCAAAAGAAGCACATCTGAAATTTATAAAAAACAAACCAAAAAAGACCACAGATGACAACTGGTTTGATGCAGATTGTAAAATTATAAGGAAAAAACATATGACACTATCAAACCAAAAGGGTAAAACATATCTCAAATCATTACCAAGCCCTGCAATGCCAAGAGCTGA
Source organism: Salmo trutta (assembly GCF_901001165.1). Classification (NCBI taxonomy): domain Eukaryota; kingdom Metazoa; phylum Chordata; class Actinopteri; order Salmoniformes; family Salmonidae; genus Salmo; species Salmo trutta. Next base: position 22,133,964 of record NC_042969.1, on the reverse strand, counting down.
GCGAAGAGTCCCCTCATCCAGCTGGTCCTGGGGCTGAATTCACAAACCTGTTCTAACACACCGAAGCCTCAGGACCACAACATCCAATCAATCAGAATAAACCAAATTACAACACAGTCAAAACAAAACTACATTGCTTATTGGGAAACACAAGCACAAAGGAAAATGCAGTGTTATCTGGCCCTAAATCGACAGTACACCGTGGCAAACTATTTGACCATGGTTACTGATCAAAACCTTAGGAAAAACCTTGACAAAGTACAGGCTCAGTGAGCACAGCCTTGCCATTGAGAAGGGTAGACACAGGACAATCTGGCTCCCTGTAGAGGAAAGGCTGTGCAACAACTGCACACAGCAGAACCCGAGACAGAGCTGTATTTCCTGACAAAACTTAAAAAATATAAAACAATTAGAGAGTGTAATTTCCCCAAATTTGAAACCCTTATTCAAGGTTTCAAAGACCTCTCTGATGAGAATAGGTCCTGTTGGGGGAGGACACAGAGAACTGTGGGTTGGCAGCGCACTACATTGCTGCCTGCCATAAGATGAGGGACAGTGTCTGACAGAGCAATCAACCTGCACATGTCCTCTATGCTTACTGTTATTGTTCAATGTATGGTTATTTTGACCCTTGATTATTGTTGTTACTTTTGTCCCGTTGACAATATAGATTTTGTATTATTTTAATTATGTTAGTATTGTAAATCTCCAAAGTAAGCTTTGGCAATATGTACATTGTTAGGTCATGCCAATAAAGCAAATTGGAGAGAGCAAGAGAGAGTGTTGAAAGTGTACTGTGATCTTGATGCTCCTTTCCAATAAATATTGAGGGTCTTATTCTGGCGACATGACGATCGATGCTTGGCTGCCGTTTGACTTATACAAATATTCTCGCTCTTATCCATAATAATGTCATCATGTAGACTATACCCACACTGTATCTGAGAGCTGTTGGCTAGAGTGTACGTGCCCAGACCAGAGTGGACACATTTGCTTGTGACAAAACTATCGGTAGAGTTGAAAATGTGATGGAAACATATTAAACTTTAGATTTTGATTCGGTGCATGAAAACTTCCTCAGAAGTACATTTAGTGAGCACTACATCTTCACGCAGTGATTTTTATCTGCAAAAAGTACATTTGGTGGAAACACCACTGGTGGCAAAATGCGCATATCTTCTTCACGCAGATTCTAACGTATTCACATGAAACTCTGTCACCAATTGGATGGAAACCTGAAGGAACCATTCTGTAGTTACTCTATTTGAAATGGAAACATATAGCATGAGGAGATGGTTACTTTGCTTAGTACGCAACCTAGAGTGGCTTACAACTCAAAGAGTAATTTGAGATTATGTTTTCCATATTGTTTCATGTATCGTGTCTAAAACTGAGTCAGAATGTACTGACTCAACACTGCTATTGATTTCCAGCAGCGTCTTGGAATGGGCCAGCTCCATTTCCTCTTGGCCATGTATCTACCTAACCTAGCTACGTACAATACTCAAAGTCATGCTGTCACCTTTAGCACAGAGATTAAGACCAAGTGTTTTATTTTTACCTCAGGATTTTTAATTAACATTAGCGTGCCCCCTCGCCAACAAGCACATCAGCTCATTTGGAGGTAAGATGCGATCCGCCGGCCGTGACTCACTGCCAGTGATTGGGCTGATAACGGTCGCCACGCCGACACTCTATTACCATAATACATATCCCCTCAAGCCACATTATTCATGCTAGTGAACAAAAGGTGACATTATAATAATGTCACCATCCCACCGTCCCTGTGGTGTCTGGTGGTAGCTCAGAGCCAGGCGGCTGGCTGAGAGCCCCAATAATAGAGTTTGCGTTCCAAATGGCACCCTAGTCCCTATGCAATGCACTACAGACTATGGGCTCTGGTCAAAGGTAGTGCACATAGGGAATAGGGTGCCATTTGGGATGCAGAGAGAGATTTTTTTATGCTAGCCTCTTAAGAAAAATATCCCTCTAATACCTTTCCCAAGGGTGCTACATTCTATAGTTTAAGTGCTGCGTTGATGGGGGCTAGTGTGTACAACTCACTACTTAATCCTCAAGACAAGGTGTTGAGGAGAGACTGTTCTTTCTCTCTCTTATTAACCTGACGCGCTGTCATCCATTTCTGATAATGGTGCATGAGGTAGAGTATGACATTATGGGACGTATGATCAGTTATAGGGAGACAGCTGGACTACTCAGACTCATAGGGCTATCATATAGAAGGTGACTGTTGAAACAAGACAATTTCAGCCCTAACTAGATAGATGTCAATGTCATTGTGTCTATGTGAATGAGGGCTGGGTCTGGGTCTGGGCCTTGGTCAAACGTAGTGAACTACATAGGGAATAGGGTGTCATTACAGACAAACCCACAGTGATGTCAGGGGTGAGGTGTGAAAGGTCATACAGTACCTGTAGGGAGATGTGGGCAGTGTTACGGGTTAGAGGTCAGGGGTTAGAGATGGTACAGTACCTGTAGGGAGATGTGGGCAGTGTTACGTGTTAGAGGTCAGGGGTTAGAGATGGTACAGTACCTGTAGGGAGATGTGGGCAGTGTTAAGGGTTAGAGATCAAGGGTTAGAGATGGTACAGTACCTGTAGGGAGATGTGGGCAGTGTTACAGGTTAGAGGTCAGGGGTTAGAGATGGTACAGTACCTGTAGGGAGATGTGGGCAGTGTTACAGGTTAGAGGTCAGGGGTTAGAGATGGTACAGTACCTGTAGGGAGATGTGGGCAGTGTTACAGGTTAGAGGTCAGGGGTTAGAGATGGTACAGTACCTGTAGGGAGATGTGGGCAGTGTTACAGGTTAGAGGTCAGGGGTTAGAGATGGTACAGTACCTGTAGGGAGGTGTGGGCAGTGTTACAGGTTAGAGGTCAGGGGTTAGAGATGGTACAGTACCTGTAGGGAGATGTGGGCAGTGTTACAGGTTAGAGGTCAGGGGTTAGAGATGGTACAGTACCTGTAGGGAGATGTGGGCAGTGTTACAGGTTAGAGGTCAGGGGTTAGAGATGGTACAGTACCTGTAGGGAGATGTGGGCAGAGTTGCGTATCTTGGCGCTGGACAGCTCCAGGTAGGCATCTTTGCCCAGCAGGTGGACGGTAACGATCTTGTGGCACTTGTTTCCGGTGAAGCCAGGCAGACAGCGGCACACAGGCTCCCCAGCCATCACTAGACACTGGGCTCCGTTCTGACACTCTGACTGGTCACATGGGCTAGTCTGCAGCAGGATCATAGGGGGAGGGTTCTCGCAGAACAGACCACTACAGGATGACAGAAACAGATGTGTGGGTTAATATCACACTCAATTAAGCTGCTACACACACTCCACCATGGTCCCTCCCATCATGATTATACACACCCTGCACTACCCTGCACCACCCCACACCACCGCACACCACCCTGCACCACCAAACACCACCAAGCACACTGCACCACCCTGCACCACCGCACACCACCCTGCACCACCAAACACCACCAAGCACACTGCACCACCCTGCACCACCGCACACCACCCTGCACCACTGCACACCACCCAGCACCACCAAACACCACCCAACACACTGCACCACTCTGCACCACCCTGCACCACCGCACACCACCTAGCACCACTCCACACCACCCCACACCACCCTGCACCACCCCACACTGCAACGCAACACCCCGCACCACCTTGCACCACCCTGCACCACCCCACAACACCCCGCACCGCACATCCAAGCAACACCCCACACTGCCCCACACCGCCTCACATCACCCTTACCACCCTGCACCATCCTGCACTGCACGCCTCAGACGAGACAGCCAAGTGGAGGATAATAAAGCACCATCTGTAGCTCCTCACAGTCTGGTGTGTGTGTGTGTGCTCTGCAGCTGGCCTGACGCTGTTGCGGCACTGAGCCTACGTCAGCCTTTGCAGTAAGATCAGCCTGTGCGTGTGTGAGTCTGTGCTGCGTGTGGACTCACCTGAAGCCCTCTTTACACACGCAGGTGTATCCATTGACAGCGTCCACACACTCGGCCCCGTGCTGACACTTGTTCTCCAGACAGTCGTTGTAGTCCTGCTCACAGTGCTGGCCCACATAGCCTGGCAGGCACTCACACCTGACACAGGAAATAAAGAGGTACAATGTTACAAAGGAAACAGTCTCTTTCTCTTTCCATCTCTCTCTACTCTCTCTTTCTCTCTTTCTCTCCCTCCACCCTTCTCCCTCTCTCTCTACTCTCTCTTTCTCTCTTTCTCTCCCTCCACCCTTCTCCCTCTCTCTCTACTCTCTCTTTCTCAATTCAATTACATTTCAATTCTCTCTGAACACTTAACTGTTATTCAAATCCAATAACTTTTATTTCCTGAGAGGGAACTTCATGTATTGAACTCACTATATACATGTACTCTTAACAACTGGCGCTGAACAGTTCCTCTTTCAAGCTGTGACTGAACTCTCTTTATTACCTTAAACCCACTCTCTTGCTCTTTCTAACATAGGAAAACTGCAGTTCTACTGCAGTAGTGTGCCTTTAAACAGCACAGTCACGTACACTAGAGTTTGTTTTCCTCTGTCATAAAATAACAGGATATTAACATGTTGGAGGAACAGAAAAGAACAGGATATTAACATGTTGGAGGAACAGAACAGAACAGGATATTAACATGTTGGAGGAACAGAACAGAACAGGATATTAACATGTTGGAGGAACAGAACAGAACAGGATATTAACATGTTGGAGGAACAGAACAGAAAACAGAACAGGATATTAACATGTTGGAGGAACAGAACAGAAAACAGAACAGGATATTAACATGTTGGAGGAACAGAACAGAACAGGATATTAACATGTTGGAGGAACAGAACAGAACAGGATATTAACATGTTGGAGGAACAGAACAGAACAGGATATTAACATGTTGGAGGAACAGAACAGAACAGAACAGGATATTAACATGTTGGAGGAACAGAACAGAACAGGATATTAACATGTTGGAGGAACAGAACAGAACAGGATATTAACATGTTGGAGGAACAGAACAGAACAGGATATTAACATGTTGGAGGAACAGAACAGAACAGGATATTAACATGTTGGAGGAACAGAACAGAACAGGATATTAACATGTTGGAGGAACAGAAAAGAACAGGTTGTCCTGACGACAGGTGTGGCTGCCTCTGGTGACTTCTGACCTTTTATAGTCTCGCCCCCATCTGAGAGCTGCATGTCACTCACCTGTAGCCTTTGGTGAGGGGGAGGCACTTGGAGTCATGCTGGCAGGGGTCAAAGCCTTGCATACAGGGGTCCACTCCCTCCTCACATAGATCCCCTGGGAAGACACACACACACACACACACACACACACACACACACACACACACACACACACACACACACACACACACACAAACACACACACACACACACACACACACACACACACACACACACACACACACACACACACACACAAGATAATAGAGAGATGGTGAGTTCATGGCCTGAAACGTCATTTTCCAATATACATAAGACTAGCTAACGTCTGTCATGATTTGACTTAGTGGCTTATTGTGCGATTATTCTAGTGCATTGTATATATACGAGCATGGGATTGTGTGTAATGTTGAGTGTTTTGTGATTTGTCCCATTGTATTATGATGGCTCCCTAAGGCACCATCATGGCTTTCTCAGCATTCAACAGTTGGGTCATGTTTATACTGCCGGTCTGCTCCACTCTCCCATAGAGTGGGGGTTGGGGGTTGAAACACATGTATTATATTGTGCTGTAATCTGCATGGAATACAGGGCTTTTCCTGCCCAGGCAAGGCCCCATCAGAATGCACTAAATCACTGCCTGGCCAGGTTCAATAAACCCTCTGTCTCTGTCCACCTGCTTGGCTAGATCCGCCCCTCTAACAGTGGGGTGGCTGGGGCTCAGCCAGGCTTTCACAGCACAGGCCTGTCCTTCTCTCTCTCTCTCTCTCTCTCTCTCTCTCTCTCTCTCTCTCTCTCTCTCTCTCTCTCTCTCTCTCTCTATCTATCTATCTATCTACTGCCAGGTCTGTTTCATCTGCCTCTCCCTCATCCTGCAGCCTCAATGTGGAGCCTTGGGGAATCCTGCCCGCATCCCCAACAGCCCGCTGCATTACAGAGGAAATCCAGTCCAATTGGGTTTCTATGGTGATGTTTGAGTCTGTCTGTTCTCACTGCTCAGGCCTGGCTCATGTCTGAGTCTGCCTGTTCTCACTGCTCAGGCCTGGCTCATGTCTGAGTCTGCCTGTTCTCACTGCTCAGGCCTGGCTCATGTCTGAGTCTGCCTGTTCTCACTGCTCAGGCCTGGCTCATGTCTGAGTCTGCCTGTTCTCACTGCTCAGGTCTGGCTCATGTCTGAGTCTGCCTGTTCTCACTGCTCAGGCCTGGCTCATGTCTGAGTCTGCCTGTTCTCACTGCTCAGGTCTGGCTCATGTCTGAGTCTGCCTGTTCTCACTGCTCAGGTCTGGCTCATGTCTGAGTCTGCCTGTTCTCGCTGCTCAGGCCTGGCTCATGTCTGAGTCTGCCTGTTCTCACTGCTCAGGCCTGGCTCATGTCTGAGTCTGCCTGTTCTCACTGCTCAGGTCTGGCTCATGTCTGAGTCTGCCTGTTCTCACTGCTCAGGCCTGGCTCATGTCTGAGTCTGCCTGTTCTCACTGCTCAGGTCTGGCTCATGTCTGAGTCTGCCTGTTCTCACTGCTCAGGTCTGGCTCATGTCTGAGTCTGCCTGTTCTCGCTGCTCAGGCCTGGCTCATGTCTGAGTCTGCCTGTTCTCGCTGCTCAGGTCTGGCTCATGTCTGAGTCTGTCTGTTCTCACTGCTCAGGTCTGGCTCATGTCTGAGTCTGCCTGTTCTCACTGCTCAGGTCTGGCTCATGTCTGAGTCTGCCTGTTCTCGCTGCTCAGGCCTGGCTCATGTCTGAGTCTGCCTGTTCTCGCTGCTCAGGTCTGGCTCATGTCTGAGTCTGTCTGTTCTCACTGCTCAGGTCTGGCTCATGTCTGAGTCTGCCTGTTCTCGCTGCTCAGGTCTGGCTCATGTCTGAGTCTGTCTGTTCTCACTGCTCAGGTCTGGCTCATGTCTGAGTCTGCCTCTTCTCATTGCTCAGGCCTGGCTCATGTCGGAGTCTGCCTCTTCTCACTGCTCAGGTCTGGCTCATGTCTGAGTCTGCCTGTTCTCACTGCTCAGGCCTGGCTCATGTCTGAGTCTGCCTGTTCTCACTGCTCAGGCCTGGCTCATGTCTGAGTCTGCCTGTTCTCACTGCTCAGGCCTGGCTCTGGTTTCGATTGGTGCTAAGACCTGAAAGTCATTGGCTAAAGGAGAATCAATATGTACCGTATTCGATATGAAAAATAAATCATTTCCCATCTAGCTAACAGTAGTTCTGTTTTACAGGGGAAACAGGGAAAAATAACATGAGGAGAAATCCAGAGAAGGTGGGTAGAGAGAAAGAGAATGACCTTTTCCCACGTCAGATCTGTCAGCTTGTAAAGGAAGAAAGAGACTGACCATGTTCCATGTCAGATCTGTCAGCTTGTATAGGAAGAAAGAGACTGAACTTTTCCCATGTCAGATCTGTCAGCTTGTAAAGGAAGAAAGAGACTGACCATGTTCCATGTCAGATCTGTCAGCTTGTATAGGAAGAAAGAGACTAACCTTTTCCCATGTCAGATCTGTCAGCTTGTAAAGGAAGAAAGAGACTGACCTTTTCCCATGTCAGATCTGTCAGCTTATAAAGGAAGAAAGAGACTGACCATGTCCCATGTCAGATCTGTCAGCTTGTATAGGAAGAAAGAGACTGACCTTTTCCCATGTCAGATCTGTCAGCTTGTATAGGAAGAAAGAGACTGACCTTTTCCCATGTCAGATCTGTCAGCTTGTAAAGGAAGAAATAGACTGACCTTTTCCCATGTCAGATCTGTCAGCTTGTATAGGAAGAAATAGACTGACCTTTTCCCATGTCAGATCTGTCAGCTTGTATAGGAAGAAAGAGACTGACCTTTTCCCATGTCAGATCTGTCATCTTGTATAGGAACGAAAGAGACTGACCTTTTCCCATGTCAGATCTGTCAGCTTGTATAGGAAGAAAGAGACTGACCTTTTCCCATGTCAGATCTGTCAGCTTGTATAGGAAGAAAGAGACTGACCTTTTCCCATGTCAGATCTGTCAGCTTGTATAGGAAGAAAGAGACTGACCTTTTCCCATGTCAGATCTGTCAGCTTGTATAGGAAGAAAGAGACTGACCTTTTCCCATGTCAGATCTGTCAGCTTGTATAGGAAGAAAGAGACTGACCTTTTCCCATGTCAGATCTGTCAGCTTGTATAGGAAGAAAGAGACTGACCTTTTCCCATGTCAGATCTGTCAGCTTGTATAGGAAGAAAGAGACTGACCTTTTCCCATGTCAGATCTGTCAGCTTGTAAAGGAAGAAAGAGAGAGTGGAAGATTTATAGATGTCTCATGGTCCTGTTAACCAGGAGGGTCCAGACCACTTAACCCAGATAGAGGCACCACATGTAGCACACACACACACACACACACACACACACACACACACACACACACACACACACACACACACACACACACACACACACACACACACACACACACACACACACACACACACACACACACACTCTCTACGTTCACCCACTGAGAGCAGTTCTGCCCTGTCACTCAGAGAGCTGAGAGAACAGAGGTCAAGATAGCTCTTAATGGCTGCAGCAGAGGAGAAGAGAGGCTGGTCATCTCACACAGTAGAGGCTCAGAGGGTCAACCAACCAGCCAATTGGAAAGCCACCTATCGAATTCCCCCGCCTCTCCCTCCCCCTCCCACACCTTCTCCCATCCTCTGCCTCATCCTCCTCCCTCCTTAACATAACGTTCCCAGGGTCTAATGGTCCTGGTCCACAGGCCAGCAAGATACTTTCTCTCTCTAGTCTAATGGTCCTGGTCCACAGGCCAGCAAGATACTTTCTCTCTCTAGTCTAATGGTCCTGGTCCACAGGCCAGCAAGATACTTTCTCTCTCTAGTCTAATGGTCCTGGTCCACAGGCCAGCAAGACACTTTCTCTCTCATGTCTAATGGTCCTGGTCCACAGGCCAGCAAGATACTTTCTCTCTCTAGTCTAATGGTCCTGGTCCACAGGCCAGCTAGATACTTTCTCTCTCTAGTCTAATGGTCCTGGTCTACAGGCCAGCTAGATACTTTCTCTCTCTAGTCTAATGGTCCTGGTCCACAGGCCAGCAAGATACTTTATCTCTCTAGTCTAATGGTCCTGGTCTACAGGCCAGCAAGATACTTTCTCTCTCTAGTCTACACCCATGTAGTCACAGTCTTTGTTTTTTCTCTGGAGAACACAGACGTCTAATTGCTGGGTTAGCCTATGGACTTCCCCTGGAGCCGGCCTGTGACCGCTTCTTCACATGGCCGCATGGCGCTGCAAGCCGCCGGCCCAGGGGCCCACATGCCCACACTGGGGAGTTAGCTGTGTGTGGCAGGCTGGCTGGCAGGGTGTTGCTCTACTGGCTGCCTCTCTGCTGACAGCCTCTAGACCCTCTGTGTTCTGTGCTCTGGTCCCAGGGGAGGCTGGGCCTGGAGTGGACGCAGCACGACCAGGTCTACAAGGCATGCGGTGGTAATGACAGGGTTGGTGTGCGTGGAGCAGCTGCTCAGATCAGCACCCTCCCTTCCTTGTGACGGGCAGGTGATGGCAGCGACCGCCCATGATGCCCGACTGAGGAGATGCCCACAGTTGCTACCCCACATGCGCACTGCAGAGAGAACCTCAACAATACTGGCTGGTTGCACTCAGAACTGCACTGTGCTTGGGCTGAACTCACTGGACTGTGCAGGACCCCCCCCTCCTCTTTGGCTCTTTGCTCCGACGTGATTGCATTGTCATTCCAAAGAGAAATTTCAGATCAATTCAGAAAAACTGTCCATTTTAGACTAGCATATAAAAATATATTATTTGGTTTATTTAGGTGCAGTTTTAGTGCAGAGGAGCTTAGGATTTTGTATATGTTTAAGCTTACCTTTATCTTTACGTGGTTGTATCATTTTTAGGGTGGTCAATATAACAACATTAGTTGATAATAAGTGTATTTCAGTAGGATAAGAAGTGTATTACACTAACATAAGAAGTGTATTACAGTAGCATAAGTGTATTACAGTAGCATAAGACGTGTATTGCAGTAGGATAAGAAGTGTATTACAGTAGGATAAGAAGTGTATTACAGTAGCATAAGACGTGTATTACAGTAGGATAAGAAGTGTATTACAGTAGGATAAGAAGTGTATTACAGTAGCATAAGAAGTGTATTACAGTAGGATAAGAAGTGTATTACAGTAGGATAGGAAGTGTATTAGAGTAGGATAAGAAGTGTATTACAGTAGCATAAGAAGTGTATTACAGTAGGATAAGTGTATTACAGTAGGATAAGTGTATTAGAGTAGTATTCGAAGTGTATTACAGTAGCATGAGACGTGTATTACAGTAGGATAAGAAGTGTATTACAGTAGGATAAGAAGTGTATTAGAGTAGGATAAGAAGTGTATTACAGTAGCATAAGAAGTGTATTACAGTAGGATAAGTGTATTACAGTAGGATAAGTATATTAGAGTAGTATTCAAAGTGTATTACAGTAGCATGAGACGTGTATTACAGTAGGATAAGAAGTGTATTACAGTAGGATAAGAAGTGTATTACAGTAACACAATAACTGTATTATAGCAACATAAGAACTGTATCACAGTAACATAAGAACTCTATTACATTAACATACAAAGTGTATTACAGTAGGATAAGAAGTGTATTACACTAACATAAGAAGTGTATTACACTAACATAAGAAGTGTATTACAGTAGCATAAGATGTGTATTGCAGTAGGATAAGAAGTGTATTACAATAGGATAAGAAGTGTATTACAGTAGCATAAGAAGTGTATTACAGTAGGATAAGAGGTGTATTACAGTAGGATAAGAAGTGTATTACAATAGGATAAGAAGTGTATTACAGTAGCATAAGAAGTGTATTACAGTAGGATAAGAGGTGTATTACAGTAGGATAAGAAGTGTATTACAGTAGGATAAGAAGTGTATTACAGTAGGATATGAAGTGTATTACAGTAGGATAAGAGGTGTATTACAGTAGGATAAGAAGTGTATTACAGTAGCATAAGAAGTGTATTACAGTAGGATAAGAAGTGTATTACAGTAGGATAAGAAGTTTATTTCAGTAGCATAAGAAGTGTATTACAGTAGGATAAGAAGTGTATTACAGTAGGATAAGAAGTGTATTACAGTAGGATAAGAAGTGTATTACAGTAGAATAGAAAATTATACTGTAACCCCTCCCACCCTCCACTGCCACATCAATTCTGAGCCCCACTCGATACCCGACATCAGGAGAGATTCTTCTTCGCAACCCGACCCACACACATAGAATTGTTCCGAGGGCCAATCTGTGACCCGCTAAATAACATCAATGTATTTGTTTTTAATTATGAGGCTAGTAGTAGGCTATTATTCCACTCTCTGCATGAATTCATTTGTCTGCATGTCTATTCGACATTTTGATAAAATGCGTGTCATACCTATGAAGTTTGGAGGGCAGAAGCAGGTATAGTTGTTTATGCTGTCCACACAGGTAGAGTTGTTCTCACAGTCATTGTCCTCACAGTCGTCAGGGTTCACCTCACACTGCAGACCCTCGTACCCAGGAGGACACGTACAGCTTGGGAGGAGAGAGACAGGATAGCAGTCACAGATAGTTAGTTAGGACACTGCCAGAGTCATGGAAGTGTCCTGGGTCTCATTCCACTTCACTTCAAATTCACGCTCCAGATGCCCTCTGCTCTGTGGCCCTGGCCCCTCTATTAAGGACTACTGCCCTTTGAAAGCCTAAGATCTGCACTTCAATTTCAATAACAACAAGGGTAGAACTCCAGTGACATTTGAAAATGTAATGTAATCAGGTCTGTCTGTGAATTCAATAACTCCAATTAGACGTGGGTCCTTGTAAGCTCCAATGTGGAAGGGCATTCATCAAGCTATAACTAAATGTCGTGTGGAATCGGTAGACCGTTTGACTCTGGCATCACACTGGCTCTGTCGCTCTCTCTCTTGTCTGTTATGCCCACCTGCCCTAGCTGGCCTTGCTGTGCTGTGCGGGCGGGCGGGGTGGCACAGGGTTGGCATCATGGGTGCGGCGTGGCGGGCAGGCTCTCAGCAGAGCAAGGAGAGATAAGCATCACTGGTGAGACGAGTAGCTTTATCAAACGCCTGTTGTTCTTTGAAGGCCAGCGGCTTCTGATTGAACATGACCCTGAGGAGATGAACGATTGTGGTGTCCTTTACAGTTCTCCAGAGGGACTTCCTGGGGGGCTGGAAGCAGGGAGGGGGATATACAAAGCTCCTGTAAGAGGCCTCAAGGTTGCGACCCCTGGAAAGAGTGACATCATAGTGACTCAAGGAGATTAACCTTTGTGTCGATGCATAGCTAGAACAGATACAGGCTGTGTAGTGAGGTCCTGCTGTAAAGCCTTAATCTGCTATATCAAAAGGCTGAGGAGAGATCCCACATGTGGATCATTGATGAGGCAGAGAGAGAGCTAGGGTTTGTTAGTTGGTGTTTAAAGGCCGAACAGTGAACAATGAAAGAGAGGAGAGGGTGGCAGTGGTCTGGCCCCAAGCCTGATGGAGAACATCCCCACCATGGACCATGGGCTCTCACAGAGTCACTCACACACTGGAACATCACCACCATGGACCATGGGCTCTCACAGAGTCACTCACACACTACAACATCACCACCATGGACCATGGGCTCTCACAGAGTCACTCACACACTGAAACAACACCACCATGGACCATGGGCTCTCACAGAGTCACTCACACACGGGAACATCACCACCATGGACCATGGGCTCTCACAGAGTCACTCACACACTAGAACATCACCACCATGGACCATGGGCTCTCACAGAGTCACTCACACACTGGAACATCACCACCATGGACCATGGGCTCTCATCGAGTCACTCACACACGGGAACAACACTGCTGCCTGCATGTTACTCCTCTGTCTGTGCCTACTATATAGGGAATGGTGTGCCATTTCAGACGGCCTCTCTGTCTGGTGTGTAGAGAGAGTAGTGGGTTGTGGGTACCTGAACTGGTCCTCTTGGCCTGGGATCACGTAGCAGGTCCCTCCATTGGCACAGGGGAAACTGATGCAGGCGTTGATGGATATCTCACAGTTCTGTCCCTGGAAAGGAGGAAGGGAGGCAGGGGAAGAGAGAGAGGGGGGGTGTGAAACAAAGAAGAGACTCAGGGGGTATGCTAGCAGACCTTACTAAATAAATCAATTATTAAATAAATAAAAAAAGGAACATTTTACATTTGGCTACAAATTCCAAAATAAATTATCTCAGCAGAGAAAAATGTCCTCTGTATGCTACCTATATCCCCCTATTAGAATCCCCATACTTTAATGACAGCTTCTCTATCCTGGAGGGGGAAATCAATCATTTCCAGGCCCAGGGACATGTACTAGTCTGTGGTGACCTAAATGTCAGAACTAGACAAGAACCTCACACTCATATTAAGAAATGCTATAGATGGAAGGGAAGTAGTGTGGAAACCTATCTAAAAACAATTAGGAAACAACAAATCAATCCCTTTCAGACAACTTCCAGGACAAAACGTTCCACTGTAATAGTGAAGGTGTAAACTTGGCAGTAGAAAACCTAAACAGTATACTTGACCTCAGCTTCCCTATCAAATCTAAAAATTTCAAACATAAAACCGAAGAAATGAACAACAATTAAAAATAGTTTGATGAAGAATGCCAAAACTTAAAGAAATTGAGAAACCTGTCCAATCAAAAACAGAGACACCCAGAAAACCTGAGCCTACACCTTCACTATGGTGAATCACTAAAACAATACAGAAATACACTACGGAATAAGAAGGAATAGCAGGTCAGAAATCAGCTCAATGTAATTGAAAAATCCATAGACTCTAACCACTTCTGGGAAAACTGGAAAACACTAAACAAAAACAACACGAAGAGTTATCTATCCAAAATGGAGATATATGGGTAAACCACCTCTCCAATCTTTTTGGCCATATAACAAAGAACAAACAGCAAAAACATATACATGATCAATTACAAATCTTAGAGTCAGCTATTAAAGACTACCAGAACCCACTGGATTCTCCAATCACATTGAATGAACTACAGGACAACATACAAACCCTCCAACACAAAAATACCTGTGGTGTTGATGGTATCCTCAAAGAAATTATAAAAAATACAGACCACAAATTCCAATTGGCTATACTTAAACTCTTCAACATCATCCTTAGCTCTGGCATCTTTCCCAATATTTGGAAGCAAGGACTGATCACCCCAATCCACAAAAGTGGAGACAAATTTGACACCAATAACTACCGTGGGATATGCATCAACAGCTACCTTGGGAAAATCCTCTGCTTTATCATTAACATCAGACTAGTTCATTTCTCAGTGAAAATAATTTACTGAGCAAATGACAAATTGGCTTTTACCAAATGACCGTACAACAGACCACGTATTCACCCTGCACACCCTAATTGACAAACAAACAAACCAAAACAAAGGCAAAGTCTTCTCATGCTTTGTTGATTTAAAACAAGCCTTCGACTCAATTTGGCATGAGTATCTGCTAAACAAATTGATGGAAAGTGGTGTTGGGGGAAAAACATACAACCGTATAAAATCCATGTACACAAACAACAAGTATGCAGTTTAAATTGTAAAAAAAAACACATTTCTTTCCACAGAGCCGTGGGTGAGACAGGGATGCAGTTTAAGCCCCAACCACTTCAACATATATATCAACGAATTGGCGAGGGCACTAGAAGAGTCTGCAGCACCCGGCCTCACCCTACTAGAATCTGCAGTCAAATGTCTGCTGTTTGCTTATGATCTGGTGCTTTTGTCCCCAACCAAGGAGGGCCTGCAGCAGCACCTCGATCTTCTGCACAGATTCGGTTAGACCTGGGCCCTGACAGTACATCTCAGTACATCTCAGACTAAAATAATGGTGTTCCAAAAAAGGTCCAGTTGCCACGACCACAAATACAAATTCCATCTAGACACCATTGCCCTAGAGCACACAAAGAAACTATACATACCTCGGCCTAAACATCAGCACCACAGGTAACTTCCACAAAGCTGTGAACGATGTGAGAGACAAGGCAAGAAGGGCCTTCAATGCCATCAAAAGGAACATAAAATTTGACATACCAATCAGGATCTGGCTAAAAATACTTGAATCAGTTATAGAACCCATTTCCCTTGATGGTCGTGAGGTCTGGGGTCCGCTCACCAACCAAGAATTCACAAAATGGGACAATCACCAAATTGTAACTCTGCATGCAGAATTCTGTAAAAATGTCCTCAGTGTACAACGTAAAACACCAAATAATGCATGCAGAGCAGAATTAGGTCGATATCAGCTAATTATCAAAATCCAGAAAAGAGACATTAAATTCTACAACCACCTAAAAGGAAGCGATTCCCAAACCTTCCATAACAAAGCCATCACCTACAGAGAGATGAACCTGGAGAAGAGTCCCCTAAGCAAGCTGGTCCTGGGGCTCTGCTCACAAACACAAACAGACCTCACAGAGCCCCAGGACAGCAACACAATTAGACCCAACCAAATCATGAGAAAACAAAAAGATAATTACTTGACACATTGGAAAGAATTAACAAAAAAACTGAGCAAACTGGAATGCTATTTGGCCCTAAACAGAGAGTACACAGTGGCAGAATACCTGACCACTGTGACTGAACCAAACGTAAGGAAAGCTTTGACTATGTACAGACTCAGTGAGCACAGCCTTGCTATTGAGAAAGGCCGCTGAAGGCAGACCTGGTTCTCAAGAGAAGACAGGCTATGTGCTATGCTTGAATTGCCCTGCCAATGTTGTTTTGCTCAGACAAATGTTGGTATATGATCTCATTTGTTGTATTACTTGTGAGGGACAGCTGAGTGAGCTTAAAAACTGTTGGGGCTAGGGGGCAGATAAAAAACGTACCCGATTTAAACTGGTTACTACTCTTACCCAGAAACGATAATATGCATATAATTAGTAGATTTGGATAGAAAACACTCAAAAGTTTCTAAAACTGTTTGAATGGTGTCTGTGAGTATAACAGAACTCATATGGCAGGCCAAAACCTGAGAAGATTCCATGCAGGAAGTGCCCTGTCTGACAATTTGTTGTTCTTCTAGGGCATCTCTATCAAAAATACAGCATCTCTGCTGTAACGTGACATTTTCTAAGGCTTTCGTTGGCTCTCAGAAGGCGCCAGAAGTGGAATGAGAGCTCTGCAGTCTCTGGGCGAAAAACAGCAGGAGTGTTTGCGAGTGGTCAGGCAGGGAACACTGACACTGGAGCGCACGTGCACGAGAGGACTCCATGTTTTTCTTTCTCTCTTTGAACGAATACAACGTCGCCCGGTTGGAATATTATCGCTATTTTACGAGAAAAATCGCATAAAAATTGATTTTAAACAGCATTTGACATGCTTCAAAGTACGGTAATGGAATATTTTGAATTTTTTTGTCACGAAATGAGCTCGCACGTCACCCTTCGGATACTGACCTCAATGCACGAACAAAACGGAGCTATTTCAATACAACTATGGATTATTTCGAACCAAACCAACATTTGTTGTTGAAGTAGAAGTCCTGGGAGTGCATTCTGACGAAGAACAGCAAAGGTAATCAAATTTTTCTTATAGTAAATCTGAGTTTGGTGAGGGCCAAACTTGGGGGGGTGTCAAATTAGCTAGCCGTGATGGCCGGGCTATCTACTCAGAATATTGCAAAATGTGCTTTCGCCGAAAAGCTATTTTAAAATCTGACACAGCGATTGCATAAAGGAGTTCTGTATCTATAATTCTTAAAATAATTGTTATGTATTTTGTGAACGTTAATCGTGAGTAATTAAGTAAATTCACCGGAAGTTTGCGGTGGGTATGCTAGTTCTGAACATCACATGCTAATGTAAAAAGCTGGTTTTTGATATAAATATGAATTTGATTGAACAAAACATGCATGTATTGTATAACATAATGTCCTAGGAGTGTCATCTGATGAAGATCATCAAAGGTTAGTGCTGCATTTAGCTGTGGTTTTGGTTTTTGTGACATATAGGCTTGCTTTGAAAATGGCTGTGTGATTATTTTTGGCAGAGTACTCTCCTGACATAATCTAATGTTTTGCTTTAGCTGTAAAGCCTTTTTGAAATCGGACAGTGTGGTTAGATTAACGAGAGTCTTGTATTTAAAATGGTGTAAAATAGTCATATGTTTGAGAAATTTAAGTTATAGCATTTATGAGGTAATTGTATTTCGCGCCACACGATTCCACTGGTTGTTGACTAACGTCCCACCTTGCCCAGGGAGGTTAATATTTTTTGGGATGGCCTGCTTCTGATGGTCAGTCTGAGGGGAGGGAGGGAGCAGCGGTGAGGCTGCCTCTCACACGACTCACCGTCCCTCCGCTCTCCCTCACTCCGCTGAGAAAAGGGGATGCAGTCTTCCAGCTGATGGCGAAACTCAAGTCACACTGCATTATTTCTGCCTCATGCATGAATTCATGTCGTTACTCCTATGACCAGAGAAAGTGAAATATTCCTCTATTAAAAAATACATTCAGCTATTAATAACAACAGAAGCTTATTGGAAGACTATGCAATACTCATTCACTACAGCTGCAGTGCTGGTTGTAGCGTGAGTGGAAGTAGGGAGAACGCGCATTTTATGGTTTATAAAAGTGTTGAACAAAGTGTTGACAGTGCTGAATAACAACTTAAACATGAACTTACTGATAAAAACAGCAGCTCTTTGCTGTATTTGCTGAGTCTCTTTCTAATCATGGTTTTAAACATTTTCACACAGTATCAACTGCGTTCTAAGGTTCTTTTTACAGTCTATGGCTCAATGAAACCACAGAGGAAACTGTGCAGACACGGTGATCTGAGCTATCAGATTGGCCAGCGGTAGGCCTATAGGTGTCCCGTATTTGCTCTCTGGGCCTGCCAGGTCGGCGGAGTTCTACCTTCAGACACATGAAATTGGTTCAAAATGAGAACACTTTGCCTTCAGCATAAAGCAACAACAAGAAATAGTATCCAAGGCTTTATCGTTGGGCTTTTACAGAAATGTTTGGTGATGGACCAGGAATGCCTTGGGGAGGCATTGGATTAGTGAATCACTGGAGTAGAGGTACAGGTACAGTATGGTAGCGTTCAAGAATCATGATCCTAATGACCCTTAACACCCACTTCCTCTGATCAAAGACACCACACGGACGCTTGTTTCATGTTTCCCTCTCTCTCGGTCCACGATTCATTCTCCCCATTTCAATTCACTTAAGCCCAGCGGAGGACGACGGCGAAAAGCACACGTACACACACCTCTGAATAGGCAGGAATAAAGACCCAAAGAGAGGTGCATACCCAGAGACACCGGGACCAACACTGACACACATACCGTAGCACAACTTGACCTTGGGAGCAAAGATTTGAATGAAAAAGCGAGGCCATGGGCTTTGTCCCTGTAGCAGACTGGAGGTTAAGCTGTTGTCTGTGTCCATGGAGCAGGACCCTGACAGGAATCCCACAGCAGCAGCACACAACACAGGGGGGGGGGGGGGGGGGGGGGGGGGGGGGGGGGGGGACAAAACCTACACACGCAGACACACACACTCTACGTCCACCCTCTGAGAGCACTTTATTGGAACCCTTTTTAATCTCTATTCAATACTTACAGCCAAACTAACTGTTGTAATCATTTGCACATTGGTCGAGATATCAAACTAAGATGCATTATGCATGTAAGAGAACAGGAGAGGCTAAAACACTGGGGCTATGCATACGATGACAAACCGCTAACATGTGGAACCGTTTAAGTGGGGCTGTGGTTGTGTGTGTGTGTGTGGTTGTGTGTGTTTAAATCCACTCACTTTGTAGCCAAAGGGACAGGTGCAATGGTAGGAGCCAGACACATTGCTGGCACATGTGCCATTGTTCAGACAGGGACCAGCAAGACAGGGGGCACACTTCGACATCAGATTCAGATCAACTGGGCCTGAGAGAGAGAGAGAGAGAGAGAGAGAGAGAGAGAGAGAGAGAGAGAGAGAGAGAGAGAGAGAGAGAGAGAGAGAGAGAGAGAGAGAGAGAGAGAGAGAGAGAGAGAGAGAGAGAGAGAGAGAGAGAGAGAGGTAGAGGGTGAGATAGAGAGAGAGGGTGAGGGTGAGAGAGAGAGAGAGAGGTAGAGGGTGAGAGAGAGAGAAAGAGCGGTAGAGGGTGAGAGAGAGAGAGAGAGAGAGGTAGAGGGTGAGGGTGAGAGAGAGAGAGAGAGAGATGTAGAGGGTGAGAGAGAGAGGTAGAGGGTGAGAGAGAGAGAGAGGTAGAGGGTGAGAGAGAGAGAGGTAGAGGGTGAGAGAGAGAGAGAGGTAGAGGGTGAGAGAGAGAGAAAGAGAGGTAGAGGGAGAGAGAGAGAGAGAGAGAGAGAGGTAGAGGGTGAGGGTGAGAGAGAGAGAGAGAGAGAGGTAGAGGGTGAGAGAGAGAGAGGTAGAGGGTGAGAGAGAGAGAGAGGTAGAGGGTGAGAGAGAGGTAGAGGGTGAGAGAAAGAGAGGTAGAGGGTGAGAGAAAGAGAGGTAGAGAGAGAGAGGGTGAGAGAGAGAGAGAGAGGTAGAGAGAGAGAGAGAGAGAGAGAGGTAGAGGGTGAGAGAGAGAGAGAGAGAGGTAGAGGGTGAGAGAGAGAGAGGTAGAGAGAGAGAGACAGAGACAGAGAGGTGGAGGTAGAGAGAGAGAGGCAGAGGTAGAGAGAGAGAGGTAGAGAGAGAGAGAGAGGTAGAGAGAGAGAGAGAGGGTGAGAGAGAGAGGGTAAGAGAAAGAGAGAGAGAGAGCGAGAGTGTGTGAGTGAGAGAGAGGGCGAGAGAAAGAGAGA